>NC_089587.1:77402580-77702580 GCF_019320115.1 Miscanthus floridulus
CCTAGAGATCTATGTTTGAATAGGAGTACTTGAAAAACAGCTAATGAAGTGTCTGAACCGTGACTTGAGGCTCTTGGTGGGATTCAACTCTAGTCTACCCCAACTTGCTTGGGACTAAAAGGCTATGTTGTTGTTGTTGATCATGTTTTGGTTTTCCAGCACCCATTCTTCAGGGCTCAGATTCCCTGTAGACCTCCTTTCTTATCATTAATTACACCAGAATTCTTAGAAAACCTTGAAATATTGCAAATCTAGAATTGAATTTGAGAGGAGCAAACTGTTTTGGCACCCAGATACCCCGCACAGAAAACTGACAAACTAGGATTCTGTTTTCTGGGTCCAAAAGTTTCTAGCACTAAATACTACCAAACACCACAGTTTCCCTAAGAGCCTGATTGTAGAAGCATTTCAGCATTTGACTGTAACCGAACAAGTGTGAGGTAACTTATTGACTGACATAGGAGAACCCTTGTGCTTCCTAGTACCTTACAATAAAAAAATGCTAATGTTTAGGCTGTTATGCATCTGCAGGGAAGAGCTTGAGCGGTGGAAGGCACTATACCAGAGAGAGAATTTCCAGCAGTCAACAGTTAATGGGCACTGAATTTGTGGAACTGAAGTTTTGTTTGTGCCTTGTAGCGAAGAAGATATGAAATATATAAAGTGACATTCCGACAAAACTAGGGTTAACTTAGAACGCATCTGTCAAAGAGCCCCCTCGTCAACTGTAAAGCCTTGAGTCTTACTAAGATATGCATTTTGTATCAAACATATATATAAGAGGTTTAAGAGGTGATCCATATCCATATATAAGATGATGTGTGTGGTCTGCTGTTATCAGATTTCGTTGTGGAGTGCTGAAGTTCGGACACGGTATTGTACATAAACCTGATTTGGTCGCCCTTGTTCAGTGCAAGAGGTTGCTACTCAAATTATGGTTGTTGGAAGAGAAAAATTAACGCTAATTTTTTTTTCGTTAGGACAAGTATTTGATCATACTGTTTTGTTATTACTCCCTTCGATCAAAACAAATGGCGGTCGGAAATCTTAATTATTAGTTCAAAATAAAGTAATTTATTTGTTCTACTATAATAATGTACTTAAAGTTGGAGTAATACATATTTGTGGCGCATAATTATTGTTATTAGAGCCTTATTCAAAACTGCCTATAGTTATAATTTTCTGTCATATAAATAAAGTACTAGTTTTAATAGAGTAATTGCTGGCCAAAGTTTTATGTTGGTGAAATGAAAACACGCCTTGTAAAGAAAACGTATGGAGTTTAACGTATGGAGTTTTTAATATGCTTTGTCATGTACTCTTGCATGTATTTTTGTAGCGCTACATATACACGCTAGAAGTTCTTGTTCCTACTCAGGGATGCAAGTAGGTTTATCCACGAATCCACAAATAGGTTTTATGCATGTATTTTTGTAGTGCTACATAAACGCTAGAAGTCCTAGCTCCTACTCCGTACTCAGGATGCAAGTGGGTTTCACAAATCCACAAATAAGTTTTATTTTGTTTGTAGGTAACCTGCAAAACTAAATCTAATTGCCGGTTCAAGGACAAAACTGCGTCAGCGTGCATCTCTGCTCCTACTGGCTTTGTTACAAGCTGGTAGAACGAGTAATCTCATAAAAAAAAATCCCATAAAATCTAAGGCCAAAACAACAGGCACACTGGAAGCTGATCATTTTGAGATGCTGAGATGCCAAACCACAGGCAGATTAAGATATCTCATATCTAGATGCAATTATCTTAAGCTGGTAGTGTTGCTGACCCCTACTTACTAATTACTATGACTGAATAATCAAAACATCACTACGATTGTGGATTGGATCATGCAGGACTCCATACGGAGTCACAAAGATTTGCGCATCAAGTGTAACACCAAGAAATGGATGTCACTTACCTGAAGTCTTTAAGAAATCAAAGATGGTCCAAGTGTAACACCAGGGAATAGAAAGGAGCACGAAATAAGGAACCAATAACCCCAACACCCCCCCACCCACCCACACACACCTCCTCTCTCTCTCTCTCTCTCTCTCTCTCTCTCTCTCTCTCTCTCTCTCTCTAAAAACATGGAACACCAAATGCAAGGCACAATATATAATCAGTCGCCCAATACCATATATCATAGAATCACATTGCAGCTGAAAGTCGCCAGAATCAAGCATGATCCAAGTCACACCTGATGATCAAGTAATGTTCCATCAGAGAAGGGCCAGGATCGATCATAACATTCAGCTAAATAGCACAAATAGTGTTCCAACAGCATGCCATGGACAAAAATGGAGCTGACAACTGAACGTGCAGCTAGACCCCCAAAGCATGTCACCGGCGCAGAGCATGCCATATCCCACCCAAAACATGTTACCAGCTTGAGTCCAGCACTGCTAGCTAAACCTGGATCAAAAGGAAATTTCGGCAAAACAAAGTCGCATTAGTAAATGCCTGCCTTGCATAATGTGGGAGGGTTAGAAAGAGCAAACTGAAACCATGTATGTGTGTGTGGAAATGAGTTCACCTAGTAGAGAACTTAACAGCTGCAAACACTTCCTCCCATCCTCAGCTCATCCTACGAATGTCATCCTCATGTTACCAACCAAGTGGTAATCCCCGGGCATTTTCGTCGATGGCGACGCTTCGGTTGGTTCAGGTGAGTCAATGTCATGCGACCAATTCGCCATTCCTTCAAGGAAAATCAATCAATGCTTGTCGGAACACAACACATGATATCATGCAAGTCTGGATTTATGGTGCGTAAAGGTTAAAGCGCAATCATTATTTGGATAACCATGAGTGTAGAAAGATGAAACGTCTTTCTATAAATAACTAAGATGCCAAATGAGACAAGTTAGAATAAACATTACAATATTCACATACATGGTCTCATTGTGATCGAGAAGTTAGTCCACAATATTCACATACAAATTAAACACAGCGTGGCATATTCTACAAATAATATTCGACAAATAACTAGTCTCATTGTGATCGAGAAGTTTGTCCACATCAAGCATTGGCTTCCTAATTCAATCCAACATTATGTGACCAAGATGTAAACACTTCTATTCACAAAAGAAACACACAACAAATGTACACATTTTCTACAGTTACTTAATCTCCACTAGTGGTAACAGTAACACCAAGAGTAATAAACTAATGTAATAGCACATCACCAGTGAATAGTACAGGTTTGTCAGCATCAATTATAGAAAGAAAATATGCTGGCCCAATTTATAGACTTCGAACATATGAGGCATACAGTGCAATAAATAGACATATAACTGGTACTATCAATCATCAAGCACATCGCTTTGGTACTGCTTGCCAAGGAATATTAGAATAGATTTTGAACTTAAGCACATGAAAGAAAATTTGCAGACATGTAACTTGTAACCATGAAACATCTACAATTGGTGAGTGCATCGATCAAGCTATGAACATGAGTGTATATACTCCTTCCGTTCCGAATTATAAGTCGCTTTGACTTTTTTGGTTCATCCATTTTGCTATGTATCTAGACAGTCTAGATACATAGCAAAATGGATGAACCAAAAAAGTTAAAGCGACTTATAATTTGGAACGGAGGGAGTATGTCAGTTGTCGGTGAATGCAGCACATTGAGCAGGAATAACTTCACTTCAAATGGCATTGGCCGTCTAACTAACTTGATACGAAGCACAAAACCGAAGTAAACATATCCTACAAATAGTGAGTCTCAGTTTGTGTAAGCATCAACATAATAGGCTAGTCTAATAGCATGCCATTATGTGGAAAACTAGTATCTCAATCATCAATGCTTAAGGAGGATATGTTGGATTGTTGTCCCTATTTATATGCTCCAACCAAATGAGACATCAAGTATAGTAAATCAGCATATAATTGATACTATCGATTATCTTGTGCATCGCTTGGATCCTGAACTTCAGCTCATGTCAGTAGTGACCTGAAACAGCTACAACTGATCACACCATGCATGAACTCTAGAAACTAAATAGTATATATGTCGGTAGTAAGTGAATGCAGCAGGCAGAGGCAAGCAATTAGTCAAAAGCCAATGTCTTTATGGCCATATAATTATGCATCACTGACCCCAGACCAAAATATAATCTTTAACTTGCACAAGCATGAAGGAGAGTTTGGCAGACATGCATCTAAGTGACCAAACTATGAACTAGAGTAAGTGAATGCGCGGCAGGCAGAGGCAAGCGATCGATGAAAAGGCAACACCTTTCAGAACGATATAGATGAACATCTATACTACTAATAATAAACAGCAGACAGAGCCAGAGATGAGAATGAGCTGAAGTAGTGAGATCAGGGCAAGGCACGGTACAAACCTGAGGAGACTGCACCAGGCAGCACCCACGCGCGGACGAATCGGTTGGCCATGTCGTAGTCGCGGGGTGGCGCCACCAGGTGGTAGCGGTCGCACTCGACGACCTTGCGGGCGGGCACGTCGACAGCGAAGAGGTGGTCCTCGAGGAAGAAGTAGACGATGGCAGGGTTCAGGGGGTGGATGAGCGCGAGCACGGGGGGCTTCTTGGGGAGGACAGTGGCCTTGTACGTGTCGTCAGCCCAGATGTCGGCGAAGGTGGCCTCATGCTCCAGCATCCACTCCGTGGCGTACGGGTGGGGCAGGGTCCAGACGGTGACCTTGTTGGGGGCGCCTCCCCGGCGGTAGATGTCGACGAAGCGCAGGTTGCCAGCGCTGACCCCAACGTAGCGGAACTGGTCGAGCACCCCCCAGGCCTCCCTGCTCTGGAGCACGCAGGGGCGGGGCAGCGGGACGAAGCCGAGCACGGGTTGGTCAGCGAAGGGATCAGCGGTGATGACGCCCCAGGAGTAGTCGGCCCACCAGAGCCTGCCGTGGAGGGCGAGCGTGCGGAGCGGCGCGAGCGGGCGCGGCGGGAGCGGGTAGCGCACGCGCTTCTCGACCCAATCGCCGACGTCGGAGTAGTAGCAGCGGAGGGTCGCCGTGTCGCTGCCGATGAGCGGCAGGAGCTCGGCGACCACGTAGCGGCCGCTGCCGCCGGGGCAGTCGAGGAGGCCGAGGAGCGCCTGGTGCTCGACGGGCTCATGCGGGGCCGGGGCCGGGAGGCGGAGAGCGGAGCCCGTGGCGGCGTCGAGGACGAAGTAGCGCGGGTCGGAGTCGCGCCAATAGAAGGACTGGTGGCCGTCCGGGCGGTCGACGTCGACGCGGGTGAGCGGGGCGTCGAGGATCGCGGAGAGGAGGAGCAGGCCCGAGGGTTCCGCGGCGAGCACGAACGGGAAGTTCCGCGGCGTCGGGCGGTCCGGGAAGACGCGCGGGGAGATGGACAGGCGAGACACGCGCGGGGGCGCGGCCAGCGCCAGCGACAGGTCGGTGCCGCCCTCGATCTCGGCGACGCGTGGGATGCTGCCGAGGATAACCCACGGCGACGTCATCGGGGGCGGGGGCGTGGCGGGGTCGGCCGTGGCGGGCGCCATCTGGTGGTGGCCCGCGGTGGTGCTGCTGTGGCGGCGAGCGGGGAAAAGGAGCGTCTTGGTTGGCGCCGGCGCGAGAGGTGGCGGAGAATTGAGCGCTGCGGCCCCCGCGCTGGGCGCGGCCGCGGCCGCGAGCGCGAGGGTTTTGGCGCTGCCTCTGCTGCAGGCCGCCGCAGCGGAAGCAAGCCAGTGCAGGTGGAATCCCATCCGAATTTCCTTGGACTGGCACTGGCTTGGGGTTGGGGTTTTGCTCTGTGCTTGTGCTTGTGCGGGCGCGGGCGAGACGAGCGCGCGAGCACCAATGCAAGTGGTGGAAGAGGCGAGACCTGCTGGGGCTAGTAGGCCGCTAGGGCTGCTCAGCCTGTGCCGGAGACCCGGACGGCCTGACCGGGTGCCAGTCGCCGAGCTTTCAGCTTTTGCAGGTTTGGAACGCGCCCTCTGATCTCCAGCGTGTTCGTCGTATACTAAATTTTTAGTCAGTATTTTTCTCTTACACAAATTAGTCAGCAGTATTTTTTTATAAACCAGCAACGATATGAATCAGTCAACCGAACAGGCTGCTCGTCGGGGCGGCCGGCGCGGGGTGTGCCGTGGTGTGCAGGCAAACGATCCGGTGAATCCAGCAGACCGCAAATCAAATTTGTCTACGGTGTTTAGATCCCGCTACTAAGATTTTTAGAAGGTACATGTTGGGAGGATGTTGCAAAAGGTGTTTGGATACTAATAAAAAAATAAATTATATAATCCGTCAGTACTCCACGAGACGAATTTTTTAAGCCTAATTAATCCGTCATTAGCATATGTTTACTGTAGCAAAAACATTATCAAATCATGGACTAATTAGGCTCAAAAGATTAGTCTCGCAAATTAGTCGCAAACTATGTAATTAGTTTTATAATTAGTCTATATTTAATACTCCATGCATGTGTCCAAACATCCGATGGGACAACGACTAAAATTTAGGAGGGGCAACCAAACACCCCTAGACTGTCTCTAATAAAGAGATCCAAACCCAAAAGAGAAAATTGGCTATGTACCATTAAAAGATGTCAAGTTTAGCTATGTACCATTAAAAGATTTCTTCTTTGCTATATAGCACTGAAAGATCACAAAGTTATTGGTTTTTACCACTTCCGTTAACTTCGCTAACGTTCCCGTTGTCTCTCTGTTCAAGTCATCTTCTTCGAAGCATTTCCCTCTCCAAGTCATCTCCCTCTCCCTCGGACCCTGGACGTGGAGCGAGGCTGCCTCACCAACGACCCAGCCCCACCTGCACCACTGCCACCCACGCCGAGCATGGAGCCCCATGACCTCTGATCCCTCTCTCTCTTCCGCTCCATCTCTCTCCTGCTTTTCCCCACCTGGGGCAGCACCACCATCCATGGTGGCCACTCAGCCTTGACCGACCGGCCTCGGTCTCCGCTCAAGGCCGCACGTGTCACGCAGCGCAAGCCGAGCGTGACCCGGTGCCACGTTGGCGTGTAGCTCGGCGGGCCGAGGTGGACGGTGCCACGTGCTACTGCGCTCGGACCAGGCATTGTATGGCAACGACTGCTCGGACCAGGCACCACGGCTGCTGCTGCGCTCGTTCACGTGTACGCCACCAACATGACGGTCTTCGCGACCGACTTCGTCGCCGCCATGGTGAGGATGGGAAACTTGGGCTCGCCCGCAGGGAACGCCACCGACGCCGCCGAGGTCTGGCTCAACGTACTGCGCCACTCCCCTGCCCGATTAGACTCTCCGGTGAGCACACACACCCGCGAACCCTCCTGACCTCTTAATCGTGTCCACCTGCTTAGCATTGGGGCTTTTCCCTGAGCGCCGCCGCTCGCCGCACCTAAGACAGGCCCCGCTGCCCTGGCAGCCTTCGTCGCCCGGGCTGGCAATGACGAGTGTCGGGCATGCCTATGGCCCTCCCCATGCACGTGTGTATGCCCCAAGTTCGACGCCATCCTCGCCGGCTGTGTGCCCGTGTTCTTCGTGAAAAGGCTTCGAAGAAGATGACTCGAGAAGTGGAGATACAACGGCAACGTTATTGAAGTTAACGGAAGTGGTAGAAACCAATAACTTTAGACCTTTTAGTGCTACATAGCAAAGAAGCAATCTTTTAATGGTACTTTGCTAAACTTGACATCTTTCAATGGTACGTAGCCCTTTTTCCCAACGCAAAATGGGTAATGAGAGACCTAAAATCAGCATTCAACAGAGTACCTATACATGAGGTCTATTTTGGGTTATCTGAGAGACACAACTTAAATATGGGTATCTTCTCTCCTAAAAACTCATTTACAGAAAGGTTTTTTTTTTTGGTCTTGTTGTTGGAGAAGATGCCGAATAGGTATTGAACATTTTTTCTATAGCACTACCCAAAGTACGAATGTGTCTTGTATTTTAGGTGGTGTTGTTGGAGATAACCTTAGATGAGATTATACTCCTTCAGTACCAAATGTCCAAATAACTGCACTTCTAAGATTTTCAATCAAGAGAGTTACAGAGTAAATGTATATACACGGTATCTAAACTTGTCAAAAAAATATCACTTAGATTCATAAACTTTAAAAATACATTTCTAAATCACTAGACTATGCTAAAGACCACGACAAATTTTTAGTTAGCTTTTTACACCATAGACTCATAACAGCCACGTGGGCATTTATCTAACATTGTGTTGACACGAGCTCCAGTGTCTTCTCGTCTAAGGGTGTTTGGATCTAGTGACTAAAATTTAGGAGGTGTCATGTGAGGATATCGCATGGGGTATTCGAATACTAATAAAAAAATAAATTACAGAATCCGTCAGTACTCCACGAAATGAATTTATTAAGCCTAATTAATCCATCATTAGCACAGGTTACTGTAGCACCACATTGTAAAATCATGGCTAATTAGACTTAAAAGATTCGTCTTGCAAATTAGTCGTAAACTATGCAATTAGTTTCGTAATTAGTCTATATTTAATACTCTATGTATGTGTTTAAATATTCGATGGGACAACGACTAAAATTTAGGAGGAGCAACCAAACACTCCCTAAAGAATGAATCCTTAAATTCACGACTAGGGGAATCGTTTGCATCCATCCTCCCCAAACCTACGCCTTGTTTAGTTCCTCCCAAACTCCCAACTTTAGCACTATACAAAAAGAAGATTCTCCGTCATATCAAACTTGCGGTACATGCATAGAATACTAAAAGTAGACAAAATTAAAAACTAATTGTACAGTTTGGTTATACTTTGTGAGATAAACATTTTGAGCCTAATTAGTCAATGTTTCGATAATTATTACCAAATACAAACGAAATGCTACAGTAGCGCTACAGTACTGAAAGCATCTAGGCTCCTGGTTGGGTTTCGGTGATTAATGACAATACAAGATTACTATGACTAACATGTGTTTTGCAGAGGCAATTAAGTTAGGTCATGGTAATGGAGATCAATTGGGCAATCAAGGTTGTCATGCCCCTACGATGGAAATCGTTTCGGTTTTCAAAGGATGGACGACAAGGTTAAGGATGACTAGTTCTAAGTATCGATTGGAGTTAGAGTGACACTTAGAGTAGTTTATGACTTTGTTTTTCCTTTGGCCATACTATTAAGGAGGGTATGGACGGGTAGCTTGATCTAGATGAGTCTAGTGAGTTAGGTGTGGTGCACACTTATTAAAACTGGCACTAGGTAGCTCCACAACAGCCCTATGATCCTATGAAGCAAACTTCATTCACATATGTTCGAGAATTGGAAGTGAATGGAGGGTCAAATGCTGACCGGACACTAGCTCCGGTGCGACCGGACGCTGGCCACAGGGTCCGGTCAGTACATTTGATCAAGGTGATTATGTTCGGTGCGATCGGACGCTGAAGTGGTCAAGTGATCGGACGCTGAGAGACAGCGTCCGGTCGACTCCAGTAAGGTTCCAGAGATGGAAATCTACGACCGAACGCGTCTGGTCAATACTGACCGACCCTGAGGATCCAGCGTCCAGTTGAGTACAGTAAGCATCCAGTGAGGGTTTAATGTGATCGGACATGTCTGATTAATGGTGATCTGACCCTGACAGCGTCCGGTCAACACTTAAACACTAGTGTGCGGGTTGAACTGACTGGAGCGTCCGATCAACATGACTAGAGCGTCCGATCACCCCGTAGAGGCACATAATGGTTCGTTTTTTAGGCTGCCTTATAAATAGAAGCTCCACTCATGTGTGAAGTCATTTTTGCTCATTCCAACAGCTGAGAAACACGTTTGTGAGTGCTAAGAAGAGTATGGTCCTAGTGAGGTGATTGAGATTCATGAATCTAAGAGAGTAGCCTCATTAGTGAATCAAGAGTAGCAAAATATGCATCCATCGTTCTCATTAGGCTTCGAGTGGTCAAGTGAGTTCGTGCTTGTTACTCTTGGTAATCGTCATCACCTAGACGGCTTGGTGGTAATTGGGAGCTCGGTGATCACCCGGCGGAGCTTGTGAGTGACCCAACTCAAGTTGTGAGCGGTTTTGGGTGATTCGCCGCGACGGAGTGTCGAAGAATCAACCCGTAGAGAGCACTTGATCCTTGCGTGGTCAAGGGGGAGCTACACCCTTACGTGGGTGCTCCAACGAGGACTAGTGGGGAGTGGTGACTCTCCGATACCTCAGCAAAACATCATCGTGTTCCTCTCTCTCTATTTACTTTGAGCATTTACTTTGAGCAATTCAATACTTGTCTTTACATTCATAGAATTACCATGCTAGAGTAAGTTTGGAACATAGGTTGCAAGTCCGTTGTACGTTAGATCAATAGAAACACTTTTCTAGACACAAGAGGTTAATTAGGCTAACCGTATGATTTAAATTATTGCAAGAAAATTTAGAATTAGCCCAATTCACCCCCCCTCTTGGGCATCTTGATCCTTTCAATTGGTATCAGAGCCTCGTGCTCACGTTTTTAAGCTTAATCGCTTAGAGCAAGATATCTTACGGGGATGAACCTCCTCCTATCTTTGAGGGAGATGACTTTCCATATTGGAAAATCCGCATGGAGGCGTACTTAGAAGCTCTAGATGTTGGTATTCTTAGAGCCGCCTCATAAGGCTTCCCAAAACCTCAGGATACTACTAACTTATAAGGCGATGAGGTCAATTATGAAAAGTGGAATGCAAAGGCTCGAAACACCATCTTTAGAGGCCTTTACAAAGATGTGTTCAATCGTGTAAGGAACCATAAAGACGTCCATGCACTATGGTCGGATATTTATGCGCTCCATGAGGGAACCAAGAGTGAGCATGAGGAATGCTATCATCTTGTGATTAAAAAGCTAAATTCATTTGAGATACTTCCCAAAGAATGTCCTAATGAGATATATTCACGTTTAAATGTTCTTGTAGAGGAAGTCAATGGGCTTGGACTTACTCAAATGTCACCATCCGACATTGTGAGAAAGATCTTGAGTGTCCTCCCCATTGACAAATATGGGCATATTGTGACCGTGCTACACCAAGGTGATCTTTCCACCACTACACCGACACAAATCTTGGGAAAAATCAATGCTCATGAGATGTACATGCACATCACGCTACAAGATGGCTCATCCTCTACCAAGAAGAAAGAGAAGGACTTAGCATTCAAAGCTAGCCAAGACAAGGGCAAAGCAAGACTTGAGTATGAGAGCTCAAGTGATGAAGAAGATGAAGATGAAAATCTTGCTCTCATGGTGAAGAAAGCCGCTAAGATGCTAAAGAAGCTAAACAAGAGTGGCATCAAGTTTGACGGCAAGAAGAAGAAGTTCTTCACAAGCTCTAGAAGAAAGCCAATCTCCAAAATGGATTGCTTCAATTGTAGTGAACTTGGTCATCTAGCACATCAATGCCCTAAGCCCAAGAAAGACAAGTTCAAGAATAAGAACAAGGGCAAGAAAGATGACTCAAGTAATGAAGATGAAGATGAGAAGAAGAAGAACAAGCCATACAAGAAGAGAGATGGCAAGAAGAGAGACTTCCATAAGAAGAAGAAGAGTGAAAAGGCCTACATTATCGGTGATTGGCTTATAGATATTGATTCATCTAGTGGATCATCTGATGATGATAGTGATAATGAGAAGGTGACGGCCATTGCTATTGATCTTTCATCTTCACCGCCACCATCACCATCATCCTCTACACACCTATGCCTTATAGCCAAGGGTAAACGCAAGGTAACTAATAATGATGATAGTAGTGATGATGAGCAAGCTAGTGATGATGATAGCGATAGCAATGATGATGATTCACCTTCATATGATGATCTTGTCAAAATACTAAGAAAATACACTAAGATCATTAGAAAGAGTAGAGCTAAGAATGAAAAGCTTGATGCTAAAAATGATTCACTGATGGCTTGGTGGTGATTGGGAGCTAGGTGATCACCCGGCGGAGCTTGTAAGTGACCCAACTCAAGTTGTGAGCGGTTTTGGGTGATTCGCCGCGACGGAGTGTCGAAGAATCAACCTATAGAGAGCACTTGATCCTTGTGCGGATCAAGGGGGAGCTACACCCTTATGTGGGTGCTCCAACGAGGACTAGTGGGGAGTGGTGACTCTCCGATACCTCAGCAAAACATCGCCGTGTTCCTCTCTCTCTATTTACTTTGAGCAATTCAATACTTATCTTTACATTCATAGAATTACCATGCTAGAGTAAGTTTGGAACATAGGTTGCAAGTCCATTGTGCGTTAGATCAATAGAAACACTTTTTTAGGCACAAGAGGTTAATTAGGCTAACCGTATGATTTAAATTATTGCAAGAAAATTTAGAATTAGCCTAATTCACCCCCCTCTTAGGCATCTTGATCCTTTCAATTGGTATCAGAGCCTCGTGCTCACGTTTTTAAACTTAATCGCTTAGAGCAAGATGTCTTATGGGGATGGACCTCCTCCTATCTTTGAGGGAGATGACTTTCCATATTGGAAAATCCGCATAGAGGTGTACTTAGAAGCTCTAGATGTTGGTATTCTTAGAGCCACCTCACAAGGCTTCCCAAAACCTCAGGATGCTACTAACTTATAAGGCGATGAGGTCAATTATGAAAAGTGGAATGCAAAGGCTCGAAACACCATCTTTAGAGGCCTTTGCAAAGATGTGTTCAACCGTGTAAGGAACCATAAAGACGTCCATGCACTATGGTCAGATATTTATGCGCTCCATGAGGGAACCAAAAGTGAGCATGAGGAATGCTATCATCTTATGATTAAAAAGCTAAATTCATTTGAGATACTTCCCAAAGAATGTGCTAATGAGATATATTCACGTTTAAATATTCTTGTAGAGGAAGTCAATGGGCTTGGACTTACTCAAATGTCACCATCTGACGTTGTGAGAAAGATCTTGAGTGTCCTCTCCATTGATAAATATGGGCATATTGTGACCGTGCTACACCAAGGTGATCTTTCCACCACTACACCGACACAAATCTTGGGAAAAATCAATGCTCATGAGATGTACATACACATCACGCTATAAGATGGCTCATCCTCTACCAAGAAGAAAGAGAAGGACTTAGCATTCAAAGCTAGCCAAGACAAGGGCAAAGCAAGACTTGAGTATGAGAGCTCAAGTGATGAAGAAGATGAAGATGAAAATCTTGCTCTCATGGTGAAGAAAGCCGCTAAGATGCTAAAGAAGCTAAACAAGAGTGGCATCAAGTTTGACGGCAAGAAGAAGAAGTTCTTCACAAGCTCTAGAAGAAAGCCAATCTCCAAAATGGATTGCTTCAATTGTGGTGAACTTGGTCATCTAGCACATCAATGCCCTAAGCCCAAGAAAGACAAGTTCAAGAATAAGAACAAGGGCAAGAAAGATGACTCAAGTAATGAAGATGAAGATGAGAAGAAGAAGAACAAGCCATACAAGAAGAGAGATGACAAGAAGAGAGACTTCCATAAGAAGAAGAAGAAGAGTGAAAAGGCCTATATTGTCGATGATTGGCTCATGGATATTGATTCATCTAGTGGATCATCCGATGATGATAGTGACAATGAGAAGGTGGCGGCCATTGCTATTAATCTTTCATCTTCACCGCCACCATCACCATCATCCTCTACACACCTATGCCTTATAGCCAAGGGTAAACACAAGGTAACTAATAATGATGATAGTAGTGATGATGAGCAAGCTAGTGATGATGATAGCGATAGCGATGATGATGATTCACCTTCATATGATGATCTTGTCAAAATACTAAGAAAATACACTAAGATCATTAGAAAGAGTAGAGCTAAGAATGAAAAGCTTGATGCTAAAAATGATTCACTCTTAGTGTCGATACGGGACCCATAGGATACCCCGCAAGGGAGAGAGAAGATCTAGTTCAACTAGGATTCTTCCCATGTAAATCTTAGTAGTAGAACTATCAAGTAATCCTACTAGGAAATCTCATTGTAAACCGACTAGGACTCTGGCCTTCTGACTATATAAAGGAGGGCAATGCTCCTGTCAAAAGGGAGAACAGAGCAGATCATAATCAATCCAACGCAAAGGCTAAGGTCGACTGGACATAAGGTTATTACTCGATCTACGATCGAGGGCCTGAACCAGGATAAATCGGCTGTCTCTTACGTAAACCATCGAGTTCGGCATACGCCGAAGCCCAAACATACTGCCCCAGGTACCCCCATGGCAGACTATCGGTGGTAAAACATCGACAGCTGGTGCGCCAGGTAGGGGCTTTCGGCGACTTTGCTTCCGAGAGCTCGATGGACCTCGACAACATAATTTTCCCGACGGGATCAACTTTCATCTTTGGCTCATGGATTTGCGAGGCAGACAACAACGGCAAGCTTCAAAGCCATTTCCTCGAAGATCTAGATCATCTAAAAGAAGTTCCTATTTCAACAACTGCAATGGATCAGCTCACCAGAAGATTCGCGCAGCTCATAGTATCCGAGTCAAATCGGATTTCACGACCACTCGTATCCGATTCGAATTCAAGCTCCAAGGCGAAGTTTTATCCGAGTGCTTTCAAGAAACCGAGTTCTTTTTTGGCAAGATTCTAGAGCATAACCCAAAACAACTCGGATTACCCCCAGAATTCTCTCAAGAAGTCGAGTTCTTTTCCATTTGGGCTCGACAACATGACAAAATCCTATCAGGGACAGATCAAAAGATTTTTCAATCCAAGATTCGGGATACCACTGACAGGAGCTCAGGAGGGTCTCGTGCTAACGATAACATCGTAGGACTGTATCATCCACTGGCCGGATTCCGTTCCTAAGGGTAGCGGAACCCAACTAGTTGGCACAACAACAACAGCTATTTTACCTTACCAAGAAGGAGACTCGATCTACGACACCGAGGCATCCACTAAAGTTATCAGTGACTCCGACAGCATGAAAACTAACGCCAATAACAGAACGACTCATGCACGAGAAGTGCTCATGGTTCGACGACCGCGGTCACCATTAAATCCCCTAGAAGCACCCGATGTCAGATCATTAGATGAATCAGAATCCAACATATCACCCTTTGCCCAGGGCTACGACGGAGAAACAGATAGTCAGAAACAAGCTAGAGAAAGAAAAAACAAGTTGAAGCAAGGGCGCCAACACCATGCTAGGCAGCGCAGGGAAGCTTGGATCAGATACGAGTCAGAATTGGCTGAGTACGACAAAAGAAAATCGCAACGAGAAGTCGAAGGAAGACGCACGGCGAATACGCCTTACGATAAGATTCGAGAAGCATTAGAAGAACTCGGAGCAACTTCGCATCCTGGTGAGAAGTATGAATAGCTCTAGGACTTGCTCCGATCGACAATCCCGAGAACGCATGAAGAGAAAGCTCGATCAAGACTACCCGCCAGATCAACAACCCACCGGCAAGAAGATCAAAATCAAAGGAAATCCGCTTTTGAAAGACTTGGGCCGGGTGGAAGCCATGACGGAGGAAGTAGGAAGGAACATAATTAAGGCCACCGATTTGAACAACTAAGGAAGACTAGGAGCAGGGTACCTACCCAGACAACCTCGCAAGATTGTTCCCATCAGAACAACAATTGGCTAGAGGAAGGCGCCGAATCTGAATTCAAAGAAACCAAGGCACATGATAGGTTCCCCTGCTTCACGAACAGGCTCGCATTAGTGCGATTACCTCACAAATTCAAATCGTCTAATCACTCTAAGTATGATGGCAAAACTAAACCAAAGCAATGGCTCAGAATATATTCACAATCAATTGAACTAGCCGAAGGAGACGACGATATCAAAACCCTTTTCTTCCCCATGGCACTGGAGGCCATGCCCCTCCAATGGTTCGATAAACTAAATCCAGGATCTATCAGAAATTGGGAGGATTTGCAAAGAGCTTTTTGTGAGAATTTCGCAGGAATCATTACACACCCAATCACTCATGCAGAACTAAAAGGACTCAAGCAAAAGGGAGGTGAAAGTCTTAGAAACTACTATCGACGATTCGGCGAACTATGAGCTCAAGTGCATGACATAACCGAACAAGAAGTAATTGAAGCTTTCTCTCACGGAATCATGGCTAGATGGCAATTTCAAGACTTCTGCAAAGAAAATCCAAGAAACAATGAAGAATTCAGACGTACAGTAGAAAAGATGATTACTGCAGAAGAAAAAACACGAGAGAGGTTCCCGGACAGAAGCAACCAAGACAACCCGGACAAGCAAAATCACCGAAATAGCAGACATCAAGAAAGAAAACGTAGACCAGACAATACTGTGGCAATGGCCGACAAATCAAAGAAGTTTCCCAAACCCAGAAGATATGATGACATTGAAAACATACGTTGCCCATTGCACCCTAGTGGGAGGCACACCATCGGAAATTGCTACACTTTCAATGATCGATACACAAGAAAAGATAGTAAGGAAAACACCAAAGAGGACAATCAGAAAAGAGAAGAAAACAACCACGAGGACAAAGGATTCCAAAAACCCAGGGGAACGGTAGCAGTGATTTTCTCAGGGGCTCCGGATTGCAGAAGCAAACATCAAGAAAAACTAGCACTGCGGACCATTATGACAGCAGAACCGGCTACACCAAAATACCTCAATTGGTCACAGTATCCTATCCAATTTACCAGAGAAGACCAATGGACTAGCGTGGGAAATGCAGGCCATTATCCACTAGTTCTAGATCTGACTATTGCTGGTATGACCGTCACCAAAGTACTAATCAATGGAGGAGCTGGACTTAACATCATCTTTTCAGAAACTCTAAGGAAAATGGGACTACAACTCGCCGAGATGATTACGCCAACAAGCACACCTTTTTATGGAATAGTACCTGGCAAAGCAGCCATGCCACTCAGACAAATTACTTTACCTGTTACCTTTGGAACTCCTTCAAACTACCGAACAGAGTTTATCAAATTTGAAGTCGTCGACTTCGATTCATCATATCATGCAATCCTCGGACGTCCAGCACTGGCCAAATTCATGGCAATACCACATTATCCGTACTTACTGCTTAAGATGCCAGGACCCAATGGTATCCTTTCTCTTCGAAGCGATTTAAAGCACGCTTTTGACTGCGACGTTCTGGCGATCCAAATTGCAGCTAAAGCGCAAGCCGACAATGGAAGAAAAGAAATAGCCACAACCGCTGCAGAAACAAGCCAAGAAGAATTAGAAATACCGGCTAAAAAGCCCAGCATCATCGCACCACCAAAAGAAGCCGACGTCAAGCAAATCGACTTAGGCACAGGCGATACCTCCAAGACAGCAACTATCAGTGCTCACCTCTCGGCAAAATAGGAACTCGCGCTCACCAACTTTCTTCGGGACAACAAAGATATCTTCGCTTGGAAGCCAGCCGACATGCTAGGAGTCCCAAGGGAGTTGGCTGAGCACAGAATTGATGTTAACAAAAGCTCCAAACCTATAAAACAACGACTACGACGATTCTCACCCGACAAGAAGGCAGCAATTAAAAAGGAAATAACAAAACTGATGGCAGCCGGATTCATCAAGGAGATCCTTCATCCAGATTGGCTAGCAAACCCGGTCCTTGTACAGAAGAAAAACATGGACGAGTGGCGTATGTGCGTCGATTACACAGATCTCAACAAACATTGCCCAAAAGATCTGTTCGGGCTACCACGCATTGACCAGATAGTTGACTCGACAGCAGGATCTGCGCTATTATCTTTTCTCGATTGTTATTCAGGATATCACCAGATCGCACTAAAAGAAGAAGACCAGAGCAAGACATCTTTTATCACCCCGTTTGGTGCCTATTGCTACAAGACCATGTCGCTTGGACTAAAGAACGCTGGCACCACGTACCAAAGAGCTATCCAGACTTGCCTTGGGAATCAAATCGGTGAAAATGTGGAGGCATACGTGGACGATGTGGTGGTGAAAACAAAGAACCCAGACACTCTAATTGAAGATTTAAAGCAAACCTTCAAAAACTTGAAGAAATGGAGATGGAAATTGAACCCAAATAAATGTGTATTTGGAGTTCCCTCAGGACAACTACTCGGATTTTTGGTCAGTCAGCGCGGGATCGAAGCCAGCACCAAGCAAATTCGAGCTATAACAGAAATGGGACCACTTAGAAGTGTTAAAGATGTGCAAAAACTAACAGGATGCATGGCGGCCCTCAACCGTTTCATATCAAGACTCGGCGAAAAGGGGTTACCTTTCTTTAAACTACTAAAGAAGACAGACAAGTTCGAGTGGACAATAGAGGCCGACGAAGCTTTCAAAAAACTTAAAGAATACCTCACTTCATCGCCTATCCTGACACCTCCAAAGAAAGATGAAGATATGATGCTATATATTGCAGCAACTCCTACCGTAATCAGCACAGCAATAGTCATAGAAAGAGAAGAACAAGGGCGCGTGTATAAAGTGCAACGTCCCGTATACTACATCAGCGAAGTACTATCAGAATCCAAAATCCGGTACCCGCATGTACAAAAACTACTCTACGCTCTACTCATTACCTCATGGAAGCTTCGCCACTATTTCAAAAGCCACAAGATTACCGTGGTGACAGATTTTCCACTCGGAGACATCCTACACAATAAAGATGCCACGGGGCGCATATCCAAGTGGGCAGTTGAAATTGGAGCTCTTGACATCAATTTCACCCCACGGAAAGCAATCAAATCTCAAGCCCTCGCCGATTTCGTGGCCGAATGGACAGAGATTCAACAGCCTTTATCAGATACAATCCTTGACCACTAGAAGATGTACTTTGACGGATCACTCAAACTAGGCGGGGCCGGTGCAGGCGTTCTCCTCATTTCTCCAGAAGGAAAACAACTCAAGTACGTCCTTCAGATATTATGGCAAGCTACAAATAACAAAGCAGAATATGAAGCCCTCATCCACGGGCTACGAGTGGCGATTACCCTCGGAATAAAAAGATTACTCGTATACGGCGATTCAGCAGTGGTCATCAACCAAGTCAACAAAGATTGGGATTGCACCAAAGAAAACATGGGTGCTTATTGTGCTGAAATACGAAAACTTGAAAAACATTTCCAAGGATTAGAAATTTTACACGTCCTACGTGATTCCAACATTGCAGCAGATGTCCTTGCCAAGCTTGGATCAGACAGAGCAAAAGTTCCACCCGGCGTATTCATAGAAGAGCTATCAGTTCCCTCTATCAAACAACCCGGTGAAACAACACATGAAATTCAGGCTAAAAGCGTTCAGATCTTGATAATCAACATTTCATGGACCCAAGTTTTCATTGACTATATCAAAGAAAATAAACTGCCAGCAGATAAAGCAGAGGCCACACAAGTTGTTCGCAGAAGCAAAAACTACATTCTAGTAGGGGATAAACTCTACAGAAGAGCAGCATCATCAGGAGTACTACTAAAATGTGTCTCATTTGAAGAAGGCAAAGAAATCCTAGATGAAATACACTCAGGTTGCTGTGGAAATCATGCCGCTTCAAGGACACTGGTTGGCAAAGCATTTCACACCAGATTCTACTGGCCAACCGCTTTGAAAGACGCAGAAGAGCTTGTCAAAAAATGCAAAGGTTGCCAAATGTTTGCAAGACAAGCCCACGTACCAGCTCACAATCTTATCTGCATCCCACCCGCTTGGCCTTTTTCCTGCTGGGGGCTAGATCAAGTAGGACCCCTGAAAAAAGCAAAAGGCAGCTTCGAGTACATCTTCGTAGCAATCGACAAATTCACCAAGTGGATTGAATACAAACCACTCGTGAAGTACAGCGCAACCAAAGCAGTCGAGTTCATCTAAGACATTATGCACCGCTTCGGCATGCCCAATCGAATCATTATAGATCTAGGCTCCCCTTTCACAGCTACAGAATTCAAGGGCTGGGCACAAGACTGTGGTTTCAGTATAGACTATGCGTCTATTGCACATCCAGAGGCCAACGGACAAGTAGAAAGGGCTAATGGACTCATACTAGCCGGATTAAAGCCAAGATTATATGAAGAACTAGTGGACTATGGGTCCAAATGGATTGAAGAATTATCAAAAGTAGTATGGGGACTACGAACTCAAATAAGCAGAGCAACAGGCTACTCACCTTTCTTCCTAGTTTATGGGTCAGAGGCCGTACTGCCCGCCGACTTGATCTGGACATCCCCAAAGATAGAGCAATACGATGAAGGAGAAGCGGAACACACAAGAAGATTAGAACTCGACAGCTCAGAAGAAATCAGAGTAAACGCTACCCTCCAATCAGCCAGATACCTACAAGGTTTAAGACGGCATTACAACAAGAGTACCCAACCTCGATCACTACAAGTCGGAGACTTAGTACTAAGAAGGATACAGAAGACTGACGGACGACATAAGCTACTCAGTCTATGGGAAGGTCCCTTCATTGTCACAAAAGTCACCGGACCAGGCACATACAAGTTAATAACCGAAGATGGAAAAGAAGTCAGCAATACATGGCACATCAGCCAGCTAAGAAGATTCTACGCGTAGAAACAACTCAAGAAAAAACAGATATGCAAGCCACAAGGGACCAACGTTCACAATTGACGAAAAGCAATACTCTTCAACAACATATGTAGTAGTTTATACTCATGATCAATAAAGATGGCATTCATCCACATCATGTCTTGTCATAACCTTCAACGAGTTGTTTTCACGAAACAAAAAGCAAAATGGCTGAAAACATGCCTGAGCATCCCGGCCGAGAGCAAAATAGCTGAAAAAACGCTTGAGCCCGCCGATGAGGGTAGCTAAAAGCTAACACCCGAAACAAAAAAGCAAAATGGCTGAAAACATGCCTGAGCATCCCGGCCGAGAGCAAAATAGCTGAAAAAAACGCTTGAGCCCGCCGATGAGGGTAGCTAAAAACTAACACCCTAAACAAAAAAGCAAAATGGCTGAAAATATGCCTGAGCATCCCGGCCGAGAGCAAAATAGCTGAAAAAATGCTTGAGCCCACCGATGAGGGTAGCTAAAAGCTAACACCCAAAACAAAAAAGCAAAATGGCTGAAAACATGCCTGAGCATCCCGGCCGAGAGCAAAATAGCTAAAAAACGCTTGAGCCCACCGATGAGGGTAGCTAAAAGCTAACACCCGAAACAAAAAAGCAAAATGGCTGAAAACATGCCTGAGCATCCCGGCCAAGAGCAAAATAGCTGAAAAACGCTTGAGCCCGCCGATGAGGGTAGCTAAAAGCTAACACCCAAAACAAAAAAGCAAAATGGCTAAAAACATGCCTGAGCATCCCGGCCGAGAGCAAAATAGCTAAAAAATGCTTGAGCTCGCCGATGAGGGTAGCTAAAAGCTAACACCCAAAACAAAAAGCAAAATGGCTGAGTCGACCGAAATTTAACTTCAAAAGACCCTCCAGCACTTTGTTCTGAAAAGCAAGAGGCTCGGGGGCTACATCCAGATAGGAATACTTTTTCCTCAGAAAAGCACAAGCGCCACTCAAGAAAGCACTCGGATGCCGAAGTTTGTCAAGGCAACATTCTATACCGAGTCGTTTTATATAGCGCAGGCGAAAGGTTGTTAACGCAAAGATCTACATCTAACAAGTCATAGCACGGACAAAGCACTCGACGGATCACAAAGGAGGAAGAAAAGAAAAGTACTCGACAAATTGAGGGGTCTCATCAGAATAACGCACAGAGTTGTTTTTGCGGAGCAGAGACGGGAACAGGACAAAGTACTCAGCAAGTCAAGTAACTTCAACTGCACCCAGGCAAAGAATACATCAACAAAAATAAAGAATCTTCATTTAAAAAGGAGTGTAATATTACAAGGGGATGCTCAATTGAGTCAGGCGTTGTCATCAGAAAGGGAAATGTCAATATTTAGACTGTCTACAACCCTACTGGCTAGACCTTCGACCTCAGACTCCATCCTCTCAATGGCATCAAGATATTCTTGGCTTTCAGCTTCTTCTGCTATCTTGGAGAGAGGCGCCTCTGGAGCAAGGACCCGGACCTGGGCCAGCACATTCTTGGTACATACTTGGGCACACCTCTTCGCGAACTCTTGGAAACGAGTCAGAATCCGGGGAATGAACTGCGCCCAAGATTGCCCGTCATCCACTGGAGTCCGGAGGACATTGGCTACTGAACGAAAAGATTTCCACAAAACATTCCAATTCTCAGTAGTCGTCGCTAGCTTCCCGGACAAGCCTTCAATAGTTTTTTGGGCCTGCACAAGATCTCTGTCAGCTCCACGCCTAATCAGCTTAGCAAGGGCGAGTTCTTCCTCAGCATGAGTAATTACATCCTCAACTCTATTATGACTAGAACGGACAAGGGCCCTCATTTCATCAATACTCTCTGAGAGCTTCTGCTTCTCAACTCGGAGAGCTAGACAGGACACCCAAGAATAAGTCAGCGGAAAAAGAAGTCAAAATACAAGAAGAAACAGGCAGAACCCGCAGCACCTTTGCATTCATTCTTCACAGACTCCACTGCAGCATCTCTCTGTTTCTCCGTCTCCACTACCCGGGCGCGAAGGGCTTTCTCCTCCTTTTGGTGCATTTGACGCTCCATCTCCAACTCAGCCCGGAGGAGGTCAAGATCAGCTTTCAGAGCGTCCACCTCCGAAGACAACTTCCTCTCATTTTCAGATGAGAAAAAGAAGCCAGAATGATCACGAGAGAAAGACTGAGCAAAAAGAAGCAAAGAGAAACAAGGCGTAAGGATAGAAGAAAAACAAGCATGCAAAAGAGGAGTGGCAGTAAAACCTACCTGGAGGTTTTCACCAAAAGAAGTCGTGAGGGTTGACAAGCTCCCCCAGGCTGCGGTCAGCTCCGATAACCGATGAGTGGCATCGAACTGTTGCACCACGTCACTAGAAAAGGAGGGGCCGCCGGAAGCAAGAGAAGGGGAAGGAGAGGCCGGCTGGGGCGAAGAAGGAACGACCAAAGCAACCTCCAGGGAAGCTGGAGCCAAACCCTCAGAAGGACCCGGTGCGACGGCCACAGTTACCTCCGGAGCGACCAAGTCCGCAACTCCGCCAGGTAGCTCTAAAGCCCCCGTAGCGACTTCATCAACAGAATGTTGTGAGTCTCGAGGCTCGGAACTCGTTGACACAGCGGGAGGCAGAGAAGAAGTCGATGAAGAAATTAGAGAAGACGAAACACTGAAAAGTGATAAAAGGAAGCACCAATAAAAACCAGAGGAAGAAAGATAAAAGCCAAAAAGATAAAGCTAGAATCAACTCACCCGACTACTTTTTTCTTCGCGAAGCTAAGAGAAAGTCTCGCAGGGGGAACCACGATGGTGAAGACGTCCCCACCACCCGGCGACGGGAGCGGGACAGCCGACAACGGAGCCGCAGAAGAAGCCGGGGCTAGAGTCGTGGAAGAACTCCGCACCGGAGGAGCGGTACAGCTCGGGACAGAGGCAACCAAAGAAATCGACACTGGAGCTTCAGAAGAAGTCGGCGCGGGAGCCTCGGAAGAACTCACACCCGACCTCCGATTACTTCAAAAAGTTCAAGACTAAAATTCAAAACAAAGAGGAGAAATTCAATGCAACAAGAATATGAAAAACAACTCACCGCCGCATGATGAGGGGGACTTCATCATCCTCTTCTTCCTCAGCCAACGAAACCAGAGCACCTGCTGAAAAGGAGATGAAAAGTACTCGGTTCAAGAGAGAAACATGAAAATAAAAGAACAAAGAGTATTAAATGTGCTCACCTAAGAGCATGCTAGCAACAACTAGAGTACCTGAGGGAGTACTTGGTTTGCGAGGCTTCTTGGAGACAGGCAAGCCAGATGAAGACCCATCCATTCGCCCCCTCTTCAGGACACTGCGAGGACCGCGAGGGACTAGACGAGGAACATATTCTTCATATACATCAACAAATCTGAAAGAAACCCTAGGAAGGGCTGTAAAAGTTTGAGACTTACTAATTGCAGAAGTACCAGCTAGATGATCCCCAGTCTCCGCCACGGCAGGGAGAACATCAAGGGGGATCGGATCGACAAAGTTCCGCCCAAGCTCCTGCGAAAAAAGATAAAACACCGAGACAAGGAAAAGCTAAGCAAGAATGGATGCAGCAAGAGTACATAAAGAACTCAAACAAAAAGATAGACAACTCACAGCTGGGGGCGGGTTGATGGCCGAAAACTCAGAGACGGCAGGAGGAATGATGCTCACTCCTTTTAGCATCTTCTGGAGGCGCTCGAGTACCTCCTCACCGGTCAGCTCAAGAGCTGGGACCATGCGTGAAGGATCCTCGGCCCCAGAATACTCAAAGCCGAGATGCTCCCGCTCTTTCAAAGGCTGAACCCGGCGATGAAGGAAGCTTGAAACAATACCAAAGCCGGTCAAACCCTGCTGTTTCAGCTTGCTAATCCTATCAAGGAGTGGCTGGATCGCTTGAATCTCAGCAGGTGACTCAAGCTTCTTGTCCCATCGGTCATTCACCACAGGACCAGATCCGGAGTGAACGACAAGAGAAGGGATCAAATTGGTAGCGTAGAACCACTCGGCACGCCAATCTTTGACAGAATCAACCAGGTCATAATCAAAAAACTTAATTTTGAGACCCTGGCGAAACTGAATCCCGCAACCGCCAAGGGCGCTGGTTTCTTCACGGCGGGGTTGAGGTTTCAGACGAAAGAAAAAGCGAAAAAGAGATAGAGAAGGAGGGATCCCAAGGAAGGCTTCACAAAGGTGAACAAAAACAGAAAGATGGAGAACGACATTAGGGGTTAGATGGTTCAGACTAACCCCGAAATAACCAAGAAACTGATGAAGGAAGGCAGAAGCAGGAAGACAAAGTCCAGCGCGGACAAAGGAAACAAAAAGGACAATCTCACCAGGACCCGGAGCCGGAACCCAATGCTTGCCCGGAACTCTCCATTCAGCGATGACTTTGCTTTGGATCAAGCCGTCGCTAACGAGCTCGCGCAGCTGGTCTTCGCTTGTTGTTGGAGCCGGCCAAACCTTTTGAGCTGCCCTCATGGCCACGAACTCCTGGTTTTCAATCAAAGACAGGGATGACTCCTCGTCCACGAAGGTCGCCTGAGACTTGCTTGCGGTTTTCTTCTTTCCTATGAACTGGCGGAAGCAAAGAAGGCACTAAGGAAGATGAAGCTAGAATGATGGTGCTCGGGTGATGGCGACAATGACGGCGGTGGATTTCTGAGAGCTAGGGTTTAAAGGCAAGAGCTGGGCGACAAGGGAAAGGAAGATAAAAGGTCTTTAAATAGATTTTTCAGAGATACAAACGGCCCACAAAGCCCGTTAAAACACAATGTGGGAACGCAACGGTCCATTTACCGACGCAGCTAAAACGACGGAGGACACGAATCCTCACAATGGTACAAACCAACGGGCAGATTTTAGACTTATCCGTCCAACGCCACGGCAGGGTTTTCAGATTGATACAAGAACAACCCGTCAAACCAAGAAGAAAGAAAGAAGAAAGAAAGGGCTACCTCATGAGGAACAAAAGAACCTGGTTATGTAAGAAAGAACTCGGTAGTCTCACGAACGACAGGGATCACAACAGAAAAGTCAAAGACAACTCAGAAGACAAGATTCGTTACATTACAAGCGATTTCAAAAATAGAAGATTACAAATCTTACAAGACCCAACAAACTCGGCACCACAAAAAGCAAAGTAGCAAAGAGGAACACGGACACGACTAGGCTCTAGAATGACTACGTGTTCCAAATTGCTACTTGGAAGGACAAACCGCCATTAGTTACACTGTTTTCTTCAAAGGACGGACGTAGTGCATCCAAGGCGGAAATCGACAGCACGGCAGGGCAACATGGAGCATAGAAGGCCGACAGGCATCTGTCTACCCAAGACCAATGTGATGTTGGATATGGTGTTGATCTGCACCGGATGGTCTCAAGACAGGCGACGAGGATCAACCCAGAACTACCAGATGAAGGAACGAAGCCCACATCACAAGACTTCCTCCAACTACCACCATGTACATCCTGGCACAATGCTGTCGCGGGATTAGCCTACCTCTAATCCCTATCACAAGACTTCCTCCAGCTACGACAAGACACACAGGAACTACAAAATATGCCCGGGGGCTGCTCTACTTCACAAATTACCATGTTCATGACTACCAAGGTTTCAATAGAATATCCAATGAATGAAAACAAGCACTCCAGGACAGTGTTTATAGACCAAAGGATCGGCGCACATGGACTAGGAGTACCAACGAAATAAGCCTAACAAAGGACACAGTGAAAAGACAGGACTCAATAATAGATGACTCAGGCAAGAGGAAGCAATACTCGAAGATGGGCATATTCGGAAGAATATACCAGCACAGTACAACCCGTGAACAAAAGGCATTTACACTCAACCACCACCATACAACTACATCTGGCAACAGCAGACCATCAAAGAATACGCCAGGACCTCGCATCTGATTTCTTCCTGAACAAAACAACACGGATATATGCTCGGAGGCTCGACCAGCACCATAGCCTAATCAACACTAAGCTAGGGAACCCGGTTTTCATTTCAACTACTTTCGGAGGCTCGGAACCAAAGACAAAGGACCAAGAATACAAGAAACTCAAGACTACAACGATGACGATACATCAAGACTCTTCATCCAACTTCTTTTCTAAAGAGAAGAACTCAGAGAAAGCGCGGAGCTACGGGATAAACCCAAAAGCACGAGGCTCGTACACTCAGTGAGTGCAATTTCACCAAAAAGGAACCCGGACATAAGCTCGGAGGCTGCATGCCGCAAAACTACTCAGATGATGGTTTAATCCAAGACTAAAAGGCCGCTTCGGAAGGATGCCGCGAGACTACTCGGACGATGGTTTAATCCAAGTCTTGGGGACTACTTCAGAACACAAATTTTCAAACAACATAAAGGATCAAGACCCTCTAACTTTTTGTTCCAAATAGCAAGAGGCTCGGGGGCTACAATCAGTGAGTGCCCTTTTTCTTCGAAAAAGCGCACGTCACCAAAAGACTTCCTCAACACAGACCATTTCAAGACATTACGACAAAAAGAACCCAAAACGAGCCATATTTGAGTTCTTTTTGATAAAACTTCAACGAACAATTAGAACAACTTCAAGACAAGATCCTCCAGCTCCTTGTTCCAAATAGCAAGAGGCTCGGGGGCTACAACCAGATGGATGTATTTTTTCTTCAGAAAAGCACTCACCACTCAAAGATCCTAAGAAGCGCTACAAGGTTTCACTCCAGAAAGCACTCGGATGACATCTTATTCCTACTCAACAAGACTTGAAGGGGCAGAGCGAGACTTTTAGAGCTCAACCATGAAGTGCTCGGGGGCTTGTCGATACGGGACCCACAGGATACCCCGCAAGGGAGAGAGAAGATCTAGTTCAACTAGGATTCTTCCCATGTAAATCTTAGTAGTAGAACTATCAAGTAATCCTACTAGGAAATCTCATTGTAAACCGACTAGGACTCTGGCCTCCTGACTATATAAAGGAGGGCAATGCTCCTGTCAAAAGGGAGAACAGAGCAGATCATAATCAATCCAACGCAAAGGCTAAGGCCGACTGGAAGTAAGGTTATTACTCGATCTACGATCGAGGGCCTGAACCAGGATAAATCGGCTGTCTCTTGCGTAAACCATCGAGTTCGGCATACGCTGAAGCCTAAACATACTGCCCCGGGTACCCCCGTGGCAGGCTATCGGTGGTAAAACATCGACACTTAGCTAAATGCGATACATTGGAAAAGACTAATGTTGAGCTTAAAGAAACAAATGATGCTATATCATCCAAACTCAATAAGCTCAAATCTTCTAAGAAAGAGCTTAAAGATAAACATGATAAACTTGAGTGGGTGCACAATGAGCTTATCACTAGCCACAACAAGCTAAAAGATGAATATATAACTCTTAAGATCAATCATGATACTCTTGTTATTGCTCAAGAATTTTTACCAAATAAACCACATGATGCTACTAACCATGTTGTTAAGATTGATATAGCTACATCATGTGATGATTTGATTGATGAGAGCATTGAGCAAGGATGTAGTGGCAAAGGCAAGAAAGTGATTGAGTGCAATGACTATGATGAATATGTCAAGCTCAAGAATACAAATGAAAAGCTCATAAAAGATCTTAAAGAGATGAAAAGCCACAACACCATTGTGATAGAAACTCTTGATCATGATAAAGAGTTGATCATTGAGAATGAGAAGCTCAAAGAAGAAAACAAGAAGCTCAAGGAAGAGAAGAAAGATGATGCTCTAAATGAAGAAAATAAGAAGCTCAAGTTAGAGAAAGAGCATCTCAAAATTGGATTGAGCAAGTTTACTAGAGGCAAGCACCTCCAAAGTGAGCTACTTATGAACGCCGTCATAAAGATGGATAGAAGTGGCATTGGATATGTGGCAAGTGTAGAGAAGAAGAAGGCTCAAGCTCAACAACAACAATCAAAGCCAAAGCCAAAATCAAAGAGATGTTTTGAGTGTGGATAAGAAGGCCACTTTGCTGATGAGTGTTAAACTCCACCGCCACAACCCTTGCCCAAGCATGCTAGACCCTTTGCCTTCAATGCTCATTACATGCTTAGAAAGGATTCTAGTGGAAAGATGAAAGTCATATTCTTATGACCCCCTAACAAGAATATGCCTAAGAAGATTTTGGTGGCTAAGTCACTTATTGAGAAGGTGAAGGGCCCTCAACAAGTTTGGGTTCCTAAAGCTTGAATATCTTGTGTGTAGGTGAACTACAAGATCGGTGAAAGTCATTGGGTTATTGATAGTGGTTGCACTCAACATATGACCGGCGATCCTCGTATGTTCACCTCACTAGTTGAAGAGGTAGATGGACAAGAGAAAATAACATTTGGAGATAACTCAAAGGGCAAGGTTAAAGGATTAGGCAAAGTGGCAATATCAAATGATCATTCTATCTCCAATGTACTTTATGTTGCTTCATTGAGTTTCAACTTGCTATCCGTTAGACAATTATGTGATCTTGGCTTCCAATACTTGTTCACCGAGAAGGAGATTGTTGTATCCAAGGTAGATGATAATCAAGTGATATTCAATGGATTTAGATACAACTTATATCTAGTGGACTTCACCTTCAAAGATGTAAATTTGAAGACTTGTCTATTCACTAAAACAACACTTGGGTGGCTATGGTATAGAAGACTTGCTCATGTTGATATGAGTTCACTCAAAAAGCTAATGAAGAATGATTTGGTGAGAGAGTTAAAGGATGTGAAGTTTGAGAAGGACAAGCTTTATAGTGCATGTCAAGCCGGCAAGTAAGTTGCAAATACCCATCCAACAAAAGCTTTTATGTCAACCACAAGAGTGCTAGAATCTCTATTGTCTTGTGATTGTTAATAACTATTCAAGGTATATATGGGTATTTTTTCTTCATGACAAATCCAAAGTTGCATCTTGTTTCAAGAAGTTTGCCAAGAGAGCTCAAAATGAATTTGAAGTGAAGCTCAAGAAGATAAGAAGTGACAATAGAAAAGAATTTGACAACATAAATATTAAAGCTTATTGTGATGAAGTTGGGATCAAGCATGAAGTCTCCGTAACTTATACTCCTCAACAAAATAGTGTAGTTGAGAGGAAGAATCAGACTTTGATCACTCTTGCAAGGACAATGCTAGATGAGTACAACACCCTCGAAGCTCTATGGGTGAAAGCAATCAACACCGCATGCTATGCATCAAATCGCCTATTCCTTCAAAAGGTCCTTGACAAGACACCTTATGAGTTGCTCAATGGGAAGAAGCCGGACGTCTCCTTCTTTAGGGTGTTTGGTTGTAAATACTATATCTACAAGAAGCAGCAACACCTAAGGAAGTTTCAAAGACGTGATATTGGTTTTCTTATTGGTTACTCATCAAAGTCTAAAGCATATAGAGTATTTAATCATGCCACCGGCTTGGTTGAAGAAATATATGATGTGGAATTTGATGAATCTAACGGCTCCCAAGGAGCACATGAGAATCTTGATGATGTAGGTGATGAACCATTGAGGGAGGCTATGAAGAACATTCTGGTTAGAGACATCAAGCCTAAAGATGATGTACAAGTGATAAATCCACCCTCTTCATCAAATATACCATAAGATGATGAAAAAGATGGGAGAGTAGAAAATGAAGACACTCATGTCTCCCATGAGCAAATGGTGGTACAAGCACAAGATGTTGATGCTCCACAACCTCCTTCTCAAGTGGTCAATAGAAGAAATACACCTCTCCTACAAGATCATCCATAAGATCTCATCATAGGGAGTCCATCAAAGGGTGTAATGACTCGATCTAAAAAACTTGCTCCATTTATTGCTCATCACTCTTTTATCTCTTGCTATGAGCCTACCAAGGTAGAAGAAGCTCTTAAAGATCCAAATTGGATAAATGCCATGTATGAAGAGTTGAACAACTTCACTCGCAATGAAGTTTGGACTCTTGAAGAGCGACCAAAAGGTGTAAGAGTCATTGGAACAAAGTGGGTGTTCCGCAACAAGCAAGATGATCAATGTGTTGTTGTGAGGAACAAGGCAAGACTAGTTGCAAAGGGGTTCTCCCAAGTTGAAGATTTGGATTTTGGAGAGACCTTTGCACCGGTTGCAAGATTAAAAGCCATCCGTATCTTGCATATGCATCACATCATGAAATGAAACTATATTAAATGGATGTGAAAAGTGTATTTTTAAATGGCTTTATTAATGAACTAGTCTATGTTGATCAACCTCCTGGGTTTGAAGACCCTAGATATCCTAATCATATTTATTGGTTGTCTAAGGCACTATATGGGCTTAAGCAAGCCCCAAGAGCTTGGTATGAGCGCCTTTGGGACTTCCTCATTGAGAAGGGCTTCACCATTGGAAAGGTCGACACCACACTATTCACCAAGAAGCTTGATGGTCATATCTTCATTTATCAAGTATATGTTAATGATATCATCTTTGGATCATCAAATAAAGACTCATGCAATGAATTTGGTGAATTGATGTCGAAGGAGTTCAAGATGTCCATGATTGGTGAGCTTATATTCTTTCTTGGTTTTCAAGTCAAGCAAATGAAAAAAGGCATCTTCATCTCTGAAGAGAAATACACAAAAGATCTTCTCAAAAGATTTAAGATGGATGAATGTAAGCCAATCAAGACACCAATGCCTATCAATGGATATCTCGACCTAGATGAGGGAGATAACCCGGTTGATCAAACTCTCTACCGTTCCATGATTGGTAGCTTATTATATTTAACCGCATCTAGGACCGACATCATGTTTAGTATGTGTATGTGTGCTAGATTTTAAGCTAATCCTAAGGAAACACATTTAATTGCCGTAAAAAGAATCCTTAGGTATCTTAAGCACACACCAAGCATTGGCCTTTAGTATCCCAAAAGAGCTATATTTGAATTAGTAGGCTATTCCGATCCGGATTATACCGGTTGCAAAGTTGATAGAAAGAGCACATCTAGAGGATGCCATTTGCTTGGTAGATTGCTTGTGTCCTAGTCCTCCAAGAAACAAAATAGTGTGGCTTTGTCCACCGCCGAAGCAGAATACATTGTCGCGGGTGCTTGTTGTGTACAAATATTATACATGAAACAAACTTTGCTAGACTATGGTGTAGTTCTAGAAAAGGTACCTCTTTTGTGCGACAATAAAAGTGTGGTAAAACTTGTAAATAATCCGGTTCAACACTCTCGCACCAAGCACATAGATATCCGCCATCACTTTCTAAGAGATCATGTTGCTAAAAATGATATATCACTAGAAGGTGTAAGAACCGAAGATCAATTAGTGAATATCTTCACTAAACCGCTAGATGAGGCTATATTTTGTAGATTGCGGAATGAGCTCAATGTACTTGATTTTAGTAACTTCACTAAAAATTGAGCTTGTGTTGTCCTTTGCATTCAATGTAATATACAACATGTTTAATTTTTGATAATGCATATAGGGTTTGTCTCACATGGTTAAGATAACCGCCGAAAAGCATGTGAAGAAGCTTAACCTTGGATTAAACTTGATAAGCAACTAGATTTACTTACAAGTATTGCATATGCATGAATGTTGTTTTGTCGTTTTATTCCATTTGCCCTCTTATTTGCCTATTTTCTTAAAAAGAATTATAGCCTAAGGCAAAATATTTTGAAAAACTTGAGGGTTTAAGAGAGGTCACTCACATCAGTCCCAATTGGTGTTTATTTGGATCTTATTTAAGTTGGGACTTGATTGGGAACAGGCAGTGAGGAGGAACATTGAAGATTTGCTAGAAAAGTGTGACCGAACGCTGCACCGGACTCTGCAGTCTAGCGTCCGGTCAGTTCATAAGAGGTGAACTCACTGCAAAGGAGTGACCAGACTCTGTCTTTCAGTGTCCGGTCAGAAGACGTCTCAACATCTGGTCGTGTGATGAAGACAAAGGCTAGGTTGACTGGACACTGGCTGCGTCCGGTCGGTGTCCACCGGACGCGTTCGGTCATGATTCCAGAGGAATTGGACCTCTCTGGAATCGACCGGACGCTGGGTGGTAGCATCCGGTCGCTACCACCAGAGCGTCCAGTCAGTAGATCTCGTACGGCTTTAGGACTCTTTATCCGTTTCCTTCTCTATCACGTCGGGGGACCCTATTTAATTGTGCGAACCATACCTTGCTGACCTATTCCACCACCGCCTAGTCCCATGCCCTAGCCGCCATTCAACTCCACGCGTCGCCCGCACTGCACTGTCCGCACCGAGCACCTCGCACCACCGCACCCATACATCAACGTCGTCTCCAGCTGCCCACGCGCGCCGCCGTCGGCTCCCGCATCGTCAGCGCCTCCCCATGCCGCGCTAGCCCTAGCGCCGTGTCATTCCCTAGTGCCACCAAGCCACCACACAGAGCTCCACTGCCATCCACTTTCTCGTGCGCCTACCGTGCTCCCTTGCCACCAAGTCACTACAAAGCTCTCATAGCGCCGGTAAGGCCTTCTCTACCATCGTCGTGCCCTAATCCGCATTGCTATTACAAGTTTTGACTTCAAATTGCAACCAGGGCAATCGATTCATCATGAACCCTAACCCTAGCGGTCCCGGTGTTCCCCCCATGTGTCGCTTCTCTTTTCATCCGATCGCTGTTTCCGTCAGGTAGCAAGCCAGTCGATTCAATTTCGTACCTACATTGCTTGCTCTCATAGGGTTTCGCATCTTTTAGATATATCGTATTTACTTGTATATCCATCTATTCCATCGTGCAGCGAGTCAATATTGTTGAGGTGTCAGTGGCAGTTGATAGTCAACTTAGAGCCAAGCTCGCGAGTACGGATCGAGGCCAAGCCTCGAGAGTGTCAGTGGATAGTTGATCTTGTCAGCGGTAGTTTTTCTCTTGTCTGATCAGATGGCTCGCACCAAGAACGTTGGTGGTGGTCCAGGAGACGACTGATCGGAGGCCCCCGCCTCGCTTGCCCACGGGAACCAAAGGCAAGGCGACGAAGCAGGTTACATCAAAGAAGCGCAAGTATCCTGATGCAGAGATAGTGAGAGTAGCAGCAGTTGCTGAGGCCACAGAGTGTGCTGAGAGAGGCGGTGCTCGCAGTGGTGTTGTCATTGTAGATCAACAGCTTACACCAACACAGAGGGCAGTAGTTGAGGAGGCTGAGCGTCTTCATGGCGGTCCACCTGGGACTATCATGATGGCAGGACGTCGTCTGGCTATTGAGGAGCCTTAGCCTTAGGGGAGAGTCCTAGCAGGAGCCACAGCAGCAGTCCCCACCAGCAGAGCCTCAGCCAGCTCAAGAGACTCAGGAGGGCCAGTAGGCCGAGGAGGCCAATGAGACCGAGTAGGCACCCCAGCCATAGCTACGCTGCTCTGGTCATACCCATGATCCAGTCTCACGTAGGCGCCGACATAACGGAGGGGATCGCGTCCACCGCCTAGACCACAAGGTCCGCCTCCAGTGGTACATCTTGACTTGAGGGCCGCCACGGCCAAGCAGGTTCGACAGCTAAGGTTTGTAGAGTTTGACGTGTGGTTTCCTCCGAGGAGGGATGAGAGAGCAGTAGAGGGTTTTTATACACCGCTCCAGGAAGACTTCTACAATGCATATCTGAATAGTGGGGTAGTCTTCCGGTCTCAGAGAGTCTATAGTATTAAGGCTATTGTGGCAGTAGCCAGAAGAGCATATCCACCCCTACTTATCATATTTGTCGAGGCTGACAGATCTGATTAGCTGGACAGGATTGTATGTACCATCTTGGGTTCGGTAGTTCTATGCTTCGCTCTATGTTGACCCACATCATAACTTCATACACTTTGCATTCAGAGGCAGAGACTATAGGATGATGAGTTTTAGGGCCAGGGAGATACTAAGGCTACAGGAGCAGCCTAGTCAGGTTACATAAGGTGTGTTATGGACAGCAAGAGCCTCCCAAGGTGTTCTGATGGAGGTTTGGTGCCCCCTACTGATCTTGTGCGATATTGCTTCAAGGAGCCCTTTGGTGAGGGGTCGAGGAGGAACCCCAGTAACCTTACTCCTACAGCTCGAGTGCTAGAGGCAATCATCAGAAGGACACTACTTTCCTAGGTTAGGGATACAGAGAGGGTCTGACTCGCCTACAGCTTTGGCTCCTTAATGTCCCTGATGCAGCAGATAGTGTTCGATGTTTGGGACCTCCTTCTATCAGAGATGGAGGATACTATAGCTGAGGACTTCAAGGGTCATAGGTAGCTTCCATATGCACATTGGATCACATTCCTGATGCTCAAGGCTATGTAGGTTAGGACCCCAGAGATGGTTGCAGAGTATAAAGGTGCCACCACAGAGTTTCTAGCTTATAACATGGCATAGAGGATCAGGCATAGCACACCACAGGCACCCACTCAGCCTCGCCATCGTCTAGATGTACCAGAGTCTACAGCTCAATAGGACAAGATTATCGGAGGCATAGCCGCTACTGAGGAGGAGCAGCTTGAGGCTCAGGAGGAGAGGACCGAGTCTAGTGACAGTTTGGATGATGACTACCGACCTATTCCTCAGATGCCTCCACGCAGACATAATGCAGAGGCTAGCTAGTTCTAGCTCAGCTCCACCTGCACCGTAGATGGATCCCGCTTTGATTGCTATTCTTGAGCGGATGCAGCAGGATCAGGCACGACAGGCTCAGGAGACAGCTACAAACTTTGCACAGTTTTAGGCTCATCAAGACGAGTTCCAGCGATGCAGCAGCAGCAGTAGATGCATGAGCAGCAGTTACTCATGTAGCAGCAGCTTATGGGATTTATGCAGCATGTAGTAACAACACTTGGGGCTCCACAGTCACTGCCTTCACCCCAGCTTGCTCAGCCTGCAACCACTACGACGACTCTAGCTGTATAACCCAGTGGGCTTCAGAGTCAGGGATAGCCTCCAGCTCTGTTTGCTTCTCCCACAGTACAGGTGTCCCAGTGGTTATCCTCGCTAGTGGTAGCCCCACAGTTCACACCTTATCATATGGGCTTCTCACCGGATTAGTCTTCCTCGTTATTTGTGCCTGACATGTCAGTCTCTAGGAGTCTTGGAGCATCTTTTAGCGAGTTGACAGGGATGCCCACACCGCCACATATGCATACCGCCGGTCCTTCTACAGCAGCTCTCGTCATCGTGACTACTCAAAGACTCCCTTCTTCTATTGCATCTTCAGATTCCCACGATAGATATACCAATAGCATCATAGGTAGCACCTGCCCCAGCTCAGACCCAGACTGCTTCAGAGACACTTCCAGCCATAAAGGGTTAGTCAGTGCAGAGCTCAGGGTCAAATGATGATGGCGCCCAGTTTCAGCTTGCCCCTCGTACCTCAGCGCCCTGGCTCAGTCCGCTGCAAGCCTCACCTGACCGACCCTTAGGTTTTGGTGTTTGACGTCAAAGAGGGGAGAGGGTTCGAGTATATAGACTCAGGGGAGCGACATTTAGGGAGAGCTAGTTATCTATTATTAGCTTATTATCTGTTACATTTGGAGTTTCTATGTGTGTGTGATACATTATGCATCCATGTTTAATATTATATCTATGTGATAGTAATATCTACTGTGATTGTGATTTATGACATGTGTGCTCTCTATTTTGAATTCCTTTATATGTTATATCACTTGTGCAATGCTCATTTGCTTTGCTTCCGCGTTTATACTCCGATGTAAATGGGCTTTATTACTTGTACTCATGCTTATTTCATATCTTTTGAGTACATCGTGTTTGCTTGGGTCATATAAGTCCTTTATATGTCATATCACTTATGCAATGCTCATTTGCTTTGCTTTCGCGTTTATACTCCGATGCAAGTGGGCTTTATTACTTGTACTCATGCTTATTTCATATCTTTTGAGTACATCGTGTTTGCTTAGGTCATATAAGCTTGCCTAACTCTCTTGTTCTTATTGACAAAAGCTTATATGAACCAAGCATAACAAAAACCTCTCTCTTTCACATACTCGAGGTGGTATTGTCATCAATCACCAAAAAGGGGAGAGATTGAAAGCATCTAGGCCCCTAGTTAGGTTTCGGTGATTAATGACAATACAAGATTACTATGACTAACGTATATTTTGTAGAGGCAATTAAGTTAGGTCATGATAATGGAGATCAATTGGGTAATTAAGGTTGTCATGCCCCTACGATGGAAATCGTTTCGGTTTTCAAAGGATAGACGACAAGGTTAAGGATGACTAGTTCTAAGTGTCGATTGGAGTTAGAGTGACACTTAGAGTAGTTTATGACTTTATTTTTCCTTTGACCGTACTATTAAGAGGGGTATGGATGGGTAGCTTGACCTAGATGAGTCTAGTTAGTTAGGTGTGGTGCACACTTGTTAAAACTAGCACTAGGTAGCTCCACAACAGCCCTATGATCCCGTGGAGCAAACTTCATTCACATATGTTCGAGAGTTGAAAGTGAATGGAGGGTTAAATGCTGAACCGAACGCTGGCTCCGGTGCGACCGGACGCTGGCCGTAGGGTCCGGTCAGTACATTTGATCAAGGTGATTGCGTTCGGTGCTGACCGGACGCTGGAGTGATCAAGTGACCGGACGCTGAGAGGCAGCGTCCGGTCGACTCCAGTAAGGTTCCAGAGAAGGAAATTTGCGACCGGACGTGTCCGGTCAATACTGATCGGACCCTGAGGATCCAGCGTCCGGTCGAGTACAGTAAGCATCCAGTGAGGGTTTAATGCGACCGGACACGTCTGGTCAGTGGTGATCGGACCCTGACAGCGTCCGGTCAACACTTAAACACTAGTGTACGGGTTGAACTGACCGGAGCGTCCGGTCAACATGACCGGAGCGTCCTGATCACCCCGTAGAGGCACATAACGGTTTGTTTTTCAGGCTGCCTTATAAATAGAAGCTCCACTTGTGTGTAGAGTCACTTTTGCTCATTCCAACAGCTGAGAAACACATTTGTGAGTGCCAAAAAGAGCAAGGTCCTAGTGAGGTGATTGAGATTCGTGAATCTAAGAGAGTAGCATCATTAGTGAATTCAAGAGTAGCAAAGTGTGCATCCACCGTTCTCATTAGGCTTCGAGTGGTCAAGTGAGAGTTCGTGCTTGTTACTCTTGGTGATCGCCATCACCTAGATGGCTTGGTGGTGATTGGGAGCTCGGTGATCATCCGGCGGAGCTTATGGGTGACCCAACTCAAGTTGTGAGCGATTTTAGGTGATTCAGCCGCTGATGGAGTGTCGAAGAATCAATCTGTAGAGAGCACTTGATCCTTAGCGTGGATCAAGGGAGAGCTACACCCTTGCGCGGGTGCTCCAACGAGGACTAGTGGGGAGTGGCGACTCTCCGATACCTCGGCAAAATATCGTCCTCGTTCCTCTTCTCTCTATTTACTTTGAGCATTTACTTTGAGCAATTCAATACTTGTCTTTACAATTCATAGAATTGCCATGTTAGAGTAAGTTTGGAACATAGGTTGCAAGTCTGTTGTGCGTTAGATTAATAGAAATACTTTTCTAGACACAAGGGGTTAATTGGGCTAACCGTATGATTTAAATTATTACAAGAAAATTTAGAATTAGCCTAATTCACCCTCTCTTGGGCATAAGTACATTTTACCAACTTTACACATCCAAAGTTTGGCAACTAAACCAGGCCCTAGCATCCCGAATCCGGCAGGGAAGGGAATGGTTGTAAACAGGTGCTATTTGTTTTAATAAATTCCAGTAGAGGGGCAAACCTCTCCTATTTCATAAAAAAAACATTTTTCCGGTTCTAGCACTAGGCGATATCTGAATTTGAAAACTGCTTCATGAATTTTACTTGCTTAAAAATTATCCTAAAGAGATGCATGTATATACAGCATGTTCATTCGATCGTATTTGACTTATTACGGTTCTTTCACACTAAAGCTGTTCGTTTGGGCTGATTTGATTTATAAGTCATGGCTGAAAGTATTGTTGGTCGGTTTGGTGTAAGGGATAATTAGCTGATAAGTCTGTAACAGGTGGACCTGCTTGTGGGACCCGCAAGGCCACGAACGTCGCGTAGGCGGTAGCTCCACCACCGACACGTGGCCAAGGCCATGGTCCACACCACATCAGTCCCCTCATGCCGCGGCCGGTCCGGCCGTCTGGGACAGCCAGTCGTCGGTACGCGACAATGCCAGGGTGAGGGGAAGCAGATCAAGCTCGTACGGACGGGGGCCAACCACTTCACTCCACGCTCGCTTTCTTGTGATCTCGCCGGCTCGCCGCGCCCACAGCCAAACGCCCAAACCAAGCCAAAGCGGCAAAGCCCTCTCTTTTCTCCCCACTCGCCGCCACAGCCGCGGGCACGCCCCCACCGCCCTCAGATGGCGCCCACCACGGCCGACGCCGCCCCGGCGCCGACCCTTCCCCCGCCGACGTCGCCGTGGGTCATCCTCGGCAGCATCCCGCGCGTCGTCGAGCTCGAGGGCGGCGCCGACGTGTCGCTGGCGCTCGCCGCGCCCCCGCGCGTGTCGCGCCTGGCCGTCTCCCCGCGCGTCTTCCCGGACCGCCCCACGCCGCGGAATTTCCCGTTCCTGCTCGCTACGGACCCCTCGGGCCTGCTCCTCCTCTCCGCGATCCTCGAAACGCCGTTCACCCGCGTCGACGTCGACCGCCCGGGCGAGCAGTCCGTCCACTGGCGCTACTCCGACCCGCGCTACTTCGTCCTCGACGCCGCCACGGGCTCCGCGCTCCGCCTCCCGGACCCGGACCCCAAGGAGCCCATCCAGCACCAGGCGCTCGTCGGCGTCCTCGCCTCCCCCGGCGGCGGCGGCGGCGGCTACGTGGTCGCAGAGCTCCTGCCCTTCATGGGCACGGACAAGGCCGACCTCCGCTGCTTCGCCTCCGACGTCGGCGAGTGGGTCAACAAGCGCGTGCGCTACCCGCTCCCAGCGCGCATGTTCGCGCCGCTCCGCACGCTCGCTCACCACGGCAGGCTCTGGTGGGCCGACTACTCCTGGGGCGTCCTCACCGCGGACCCCTTCGCCGATGACCCCGTGCTCGGCTTCGTCCCGCTGCCCCGCCCCTGCGTGCTCAAGAGCAGGGAGGACTGGGGAGTGCTTCGACCAGTTGCGCTACGTCGGGGTCAGCGCCGGCAGCCTGCGCTTCGTTGACACCTACCGCCGCGGAGGCGCCCCCGACAAGGTCACCGTCTGGACGCTGCGCGACCCGGACGCCCCGGAGTGGACGCTCGAGCACCAGGCCACCTTCGCCGACGTCTGGGCCGACGACACCTACAAGGCCACTGGCCTCCCAAAGACGGCTCCCGTGCTCGCGCTCATCCACCCCAGCAACCCCGCCGTCGTCTACTTCTTCCTCGAGGACCACCTGTTCGCCGTCGACGTGCCCGCCCGCAAGGTGGTCGACTGCGAAGCGCTACCACCTGGTGGCGCCTCCCCGCGAGTACGGCATTGCCAACCGATTCGTCCGCGATTGGGAGCTGCCGCGAGCGTTGTCCTCAGGTATACCATCACCATGTTCATGCGCCCATGCCTCGTCCTCATCTCATCCCATCTCTGGCTATGCTGCTCAATGTGTTCACTTTTGACTCATAACTCATCGCTCGCTTCTGTGTTTTTGGCTGGTTCCTGCCATTTATATTTGCTCTACTAGTTCATTGCTTGATATTTCTCCCTCAGAAAAGGAAAAAAAAATCATTGCTTGATTGTGCATTTGCAGCGCTAGATGTTTCAGGGTTAAAACTATATGTCCTTGCAGAATTGTCTTCGATGTGCTCAAGGTAAGAGCTACACTAATATTTGGGCAAGGGGTCCCAAAGTGATGCACATGATGATCGATAAACCAATTATGTCTTGCCTCCTTAGATGGTTAGAATGTTGAAATTGGTTAACTTATTTTCTTGAAATCATAGTGTTCTGCACTGGGGGCGTGCTATTAGACTACTTTATTATTGTTTTTGTTAACCACAAGTTGAGAGTAAGTTTTTGTATGTTGCATATTAACATATGCATGCTTCATCTGTGAATAAATGTTACATATTAACATATGCATGCTTCATCTATGAATAAAATGTTTACGTCGTATATATTGCTGGATCGAGTTAGGCATCCATCAATGCCTTTTCTTACACAGCACATATTCGATCACCAAGATTCAAGAATAATTTGTTCATCACAAGTTCAGAACCTGAAATCACTAGTTATTTTTAATGCACCATTTTAGCATCTGATCACAGTTAGAAACAGCCACCGTAAGCTTCCTACTACTTCCTACACATCTGCTTTTGAATTTTATTTCCTGTTGCTAGCAGGCAGTATATATTTTGTAACTAGGAGCAATTAAATAGGCTATCCAAATAGTGATGGAGAGAAATCCAAATTAACATAATGCCTTTGTTTTGACTGCTGAGTTTTGACAAGTGTTGGTTTTGCTTGAAGGGCCAGGCAATTGGTCGAGTGACATTGGCTTGACTGAACCAACTGAAGCAGCACCACCATCCCGGCCGATCCCTGGCGGTTACCACTTGGTTGGCAACACCAAGCAGACGTTCATAGGATGAACTGTGGAGCAAGGGGTTTGAAGCTGTTTAATTTCCTTCTAGGTGAACTTGTTTGCCTCCACACTGATGTGAATATGTGATCTCATTTCCTCTGCATATCTACCTTCCCACACTTGATGCATGCATGCAGGCTATGCAAGCTGCTGATTTCTGTTCTGCCCAAATTTCTGATACAGGTTAAGCAGCAATGCATGGGCTCAAGTTATGTTATGGCGACGTGTTTTGGCTGGGACGGTCTTTTGGGGGGTCATGCTGCAGATGAACTCATCGCCTCTGCTACTTTCATCAGATGGCAATATGGCATGCTAGCCGTTGGAACACTGTCTATGTTGCCTGAATGTATTCTTTGATCGAACCCTCGTCAGGTCGAATTGGAACACTACTCGATCGCCATGTTGTGGCTTAGATTCCGGTAGCTTGAAACGCAAAGCTACCCCGATCCTGGGTGACGAATTGGCCCTTGCATTTGCTGTTTCATGTTGTTCTATTTGTGGTTTGTGAAACCTTACTCCATCATTAGTGTTAGCGTGTATGCCTTGGATCATGCCTGACTCCGGTGACTTGAGCTGCAGTGCCGTTTGAACTGATTATTGTTCAACTCCTATCTGAATTGTGAACTCAGATTTGACAAACAACTCAGGACGTGGACAAGAGAAGGTCAATCAATCACATAATTAGTGCTTTATTTTTTTATTAAAAAAGAAAACGACCAGCAAAATACTGACTGATTTATGGGATGGTCTGTCTTTGAATGGTTACAGCACTGCGAAAGAGCAGATATTGAAGCTAGTTACTACTCCAGGAACCTAGTCTGAATAATTCAATGAACACAACAGCAAAGCCTGATGACCCAAGTTCATCCCTTCCCCTTTTCCTCTCTCCCTCCTTACTATTATCAGAATCATCTTCTGTACTAAAGGCTGAAAGCAAACAAAGGAGCTACGATAGAAGAAACACACTGAGCAATGACATTGTTTATGTACACAAGCAAATAACAAATCCTATCTCTTCATCTCTGTCCCTGCTGGAGTATTTACATCTGATGATCCTGAGACCACCTGCCCATGAGCTGCTGGTAAGTTGCCGAGGCATTCCCATTCGCCACCGGTAATCCAGACTGCTGCTCTGGGTTCACCTTCGCCTCGCCTCTTGGCAGCATGAGGCCTGTGCAGCCCTGCATTGGCGATCCATGGCCAGGCACCTGCGCTTGCATGAAGTTGCCCAGAGATGGTACCGGCATTGCCATGCCAGGGGGGAGCATTCCAATGGAAAACCCCCCTGAAGCTGCACTGAGTTGTGGTGGGAGACAGAGTGAGCCGTAGGCAGCAGCAGCAGCGCTCAATTGAGGCATGCTGAATTGCGGAGCCTCTGGCCTCCGGTGAAGGCCGCTACCCTGTGGTGCAGCACTGGAGCCAGAGCTCGGATGCCCATTGCTGTTCCTGGCAGCTGGAACTTCATGGTTGTGTTTCCCCTCATACGTCGTGATCACGGACTTGAGATCGTTCGAGGCCCTCTCCACATGCTTGCGCACTGAGCAGCCCGCATAAGTGCATTTATAGTAGCTCCTATATGCAAATAGAAGGGTGTGTTGAACAATTGAAGAGGCTAAAATTCCACTTGATTTCCTGATAAAGGACGAGTCAGACGGAAATTGGCACCAAGACTGACCTTGGGTTTGGGTTGCCTTTCACAACTTTCTGCCCATACTTGCGCCAGCGGTAGCCATCGTCAAGGATGTCGACCTCGCTTGTTGTTTGCACAACAATCCGAGGCTCCCGGGAAGCCCTTGATGCCATAGCCGCCATATCAATGCCAGTGTTGCTAGTGTTAGTAGCGTGAGAAACCTCCATTTTCCTGGAAAAGAGTCAAAGGAACAAATGAGAATTCGTTGACTAGGATGGTAGCTAGAATTATGTACTTGGTAACAAGGTCCAACCTTCTTTTAGATTCATTCTCGTCTTCGTTCATGCCATTGGTTGAAGAAACGGCACAATGCATTGCCCTATTACCCTTCTCATTGGAGGAGAGTGTTGATGAGACATCCATAGACTCCATAACAGACGTGTCAGCAATCTCGGTTGTAGGAAGAGAGCCAGACAGTTTTGTTTCAAGAGCTCCGCTGTGCACATCTTGGAACTGGCCATTCGGAGCAATTCCCTGTGAAGTTGCCGAGTTATAGCCAGGCCCAGGCTTGGAACTGAAGTTCTCCAGACCATCAGCTTCTGAATCATTGAATTGCGACAAAGGGACACTTGGCCGTCGGTTGGGAAGCGGCAGTGGGTGACTATGAGAACCTCTGTAGACTATCTCCGTTATATGACCTTCTAGAGAACGCTCCACCATTTTCTTGACAGGGCATTTTGGGTGAGTGCATTTGTAGTAGCTCCTTGGATGTTGACTGTTCTTCACTTGCTTTTCTCCATATTTTCTCCAGTTATATCCATCCTCGGCGGTGCCAGTGAGTGGAGCTGAAGAATCTTCCCCATTTTGGATTTCCTCGCTCTGTTCTGGCTCAACGTCAGGGGAAGGATGATCATTATCAAACATGGAATCATATGTCTTAGGTTTAACTAGATTTTCCTCAGTTTCATGCTTGGTCGCAGTTGGGTTAGCATGAAGATTTAACTCCAGACTATCCTTCGCTAAGGACTGGGTTTGGTGAACAACACTTGACCCCTGACAGTGCAAATTCATCAAGGCAAGTGCATTATTAACTGGATATGGTTTTGCAGATTGAATTAGTAGAAGAAAAAAAAGAAAAATGCAATTATAAGAAATAGCAATGGCAATAAATAAGTGCATTATTAACTGCTAGATATGCTTTTGCAGATTGAATTAGTAGGAAAAAAAAGAAAATGCAATTATAAGAAATAGCAATGGCAATAAATAGGTGATCAGGCAAATTACCTTCTCTGCAGTCCATAAGGTTGATGGTTTAGACCTCAAAATGGGCTGGAAGGAAAACGCAGAATCTTCATGTGAGTGATCTTCAGACTTCTTGGGGACGGACGGCATTGTTGATTTAAAATTATTAGGCATCAGGAATGGCAATTTACCAGTGGTAGGAGAAGGTTGCGACTGCAGAGATATAAACAGTTACGGAATGTTCAGACAATAAAGATTGGTTCACCTTTTTTTCTTCTTCGAAAATTCCACCTTCGCAATAAGACATTGGAAAGTGGTAAAAAAACAACCAATTAGATTATCAGGTTAGAATATAGTTCAAAGCTACTGGCCAGCCTATCCTTCACAGTATCACCCAGACAAAAATCACATAATGAATACAGACACTTACAATGGCATTTGGAAGGAAAACCGGTGACACAAGAAGTTCCCTTGGGCTCACACCAGAAGGAATTGTCACAGGAGACCGGATTGGTGCACCAGATGAACTGACACGGGACGTGTCAATTTTCAGGACACCAAAACCCGCTCTTGCGGCCATCCTCTCTGCAAGACCTCCAGGAGAGGTTGATTTCTGATTTGCGCCAAAAAGGTTTGATTCAGTCTGTGGATGGTCTTTCATATCTTGAGAGGTATCTTGAGCACTCGAACCAATGAAAGATTTACTCTTCTCAATGTCATCCAGTGGTTTGTTGCTTCTATCGTCACCAAAGATGTTGGAGAATGGAGCGGAGCTGAATTCTTCGCTGAAGAAGCTTGGCATCAGTGTTCTTGGGCTGGGTGAGGGAAGCATCCAATCCTCCATCAATGCGCAGCGGTTGTCGGTCCCAGCAATAAGGGAAGCAACTCAAACTTAAACCTTTAAAGCAAAACCATTATGTTAGTTGAAACGCTAAACAATCGTGTTAATAAGATCAAGTGGTGCAGTATTTCTTCAACTGTGCATAGGAAAAGGCAAATGAAATTACTAGACATGGCACATGATAGCATAGCTGGAAATGAGAATAGCTAACTGAAGATAGAAGCAGTCATTTAATATACAGGCACTTGAGCTCAGGATATGGACAGGTAATGGGGCTACCTTTGCACATACTATACAGCAACAGTAAAGGAACTTCTTAGACACAATGAGAGTAGAGTACTTACTGCTAAACCCACGAGATCATATAAGGTGTGGAATTCATATAAACACAGAGTACACATATAAACACTACTGATTACTGAACGAATTCATAGTCCTATGTGCAAGTAAATTACAGCCAAACCAGCTGAACTTAGATCGCTGACATTTGAACTGAATCCAAGCACACCACTGCAAGATGCAGTTCGACTCAATCATGCAAACAACCACGGTGTAAAAAATAAAAATAAAAATAAAACGTCAGGTCTCCAATTCTTTGCAAAACGACCCAGGACACAATTTTCTTACACAAACAACAGGTAACTAGCATCTCAATTTTGCAATTTTTTTATGGAACCAAATAAACCTCGAACTCGACACACAAATTACACAATCCAAGGAACAACCCACAAAACGTCGGCTTCGATGACAAAGGCGCCGCCTTTACCACAAAACTTTTAAAAACACGGAGGAATTAAACGCGACGGGCATTGAAATGGGCACCTGAGGTGGCTGGAGCGGTCGACGGCAACGATACGGCTCTTCCTTGACAAAGCAAAGCGGCAGGAGAAGAAGAGGCGGCGAGGCGGCGGATGTGCGAATGCGGGGTGGATGGTCAAATCGGTCGCCCGCGGGGATAAGAACAGAACAATCGGGCCTCTGACTATGGACAAAAATTTCGCGTCTTTCTACGGCCTTTTCAAGTCCCTTTTCACCCTGCGATTGTAGCAAGAACCTACCATCCACTGCAGCAAAAACCTTGCAAGCGGCAGTGGAAATGGAAACCAGATTCTTGCCCCCCACGAAGAAGAACCTGTTCCGAGACGACTGAATTGGATTCACCTCTCTCCCTCTGTGTGTGTGTGGATGGCTTCCTGATATTTATGGGGAGCAAGCAGTTTTTGCCAGGAGAGGGAGAAGGAGAGGAGATGAAAGAGGGGGGAGACAAGCGGTTGGCCGAGAGGAGGCGAAGGGACCGAACAGCGGCAGGGAAACTGGAGGGAGGGACTCGTTGCAGGCGATAGGCTCCTCCTAATTTTGAGAGCACCGAGCTGCAGAGCTGTCGTCTTCCCCATTCACTTCCCCCCCATCTTTTATGGAAGCGGTTGCTCTTTAACCGTCTGACGGTTTAACTTTAACCACGACCATCTTTACATGCGTCATTATCTGCAGACATATTGTCATAATTTTATATTTTTATATATATAAAATGATGCTTCTTTTCTCAACCACACAAAAAAAATAGAGTCCAGTTTTTTTTTTTTTGAACCTGAGTCCAGTTCTTTTCTGGAGTGGCAGTAGCAGTGTTACCGTGTGCATTAGGTTAGTTATTAAACAGCACATATCCAGCATCCACTGTCATCTCATCTATTTTTAGCAGATTAATAAAACGAAGAAGACCGTATAAATATCATGCCACTCCAAGTCAGAGAGGAGATATTTCGCTTTTCATGTTCCAAGGATCTTCCTACAGGTACAGTACTCCGGTAAAGAGGACACCGCAACCCTGCAAGTTGCAGCTGAGCTGACAGCTCCACTCCCTGGCTCTGGCCTGTACTCCAGCAAGTGGTGCCGTACTGAACACTGAACAAAGAGGGGACGCAGAGGAGGAGAGGCGAGGTTCATCTTGTGCCCAGCTTAGTTATCGAAAATTTTGGCAAAACGACACGGTAGCATTTTCGTTGTTGTTTGATAATTAGTGTCTAATCATAGTCTAATTAGGCTTAAAAGATTCGTATCGTGTATTTCGTCTAAACTGTGTAATTAGTTTTATTTTTTATTTATATTTAATGCTTCATGCATGCGTCCAAAAATTCGATGTGACGAAAAATCTTGAAAAAATTGACGTTTTGGAGGGAACTAAACAGACCCTTGAATCTCAAGCTCGGTGGTCTCATCCCATGGCGGCAGCCATCTCCTAGGCCTGACCACCAGTTTTGGCACCATGCAGACCATGCGTGGATTATGATTTAGGCCTTTTAGTTTCTCCCTAAAAATTTACATCCTATCTCCCTAAACATTTATATCATATCTCATTGAATATTTAGATACACGCATAGAGTATTAAATATAGACTAAAAATAACTAATTACACAGATTACGACTACTTTACGAGACGAATCTTTTAAGCATAATTAGTTCATGATTTGATAATAAAGTGGTATAGTAAGATATGTGCTGTCTCGTAGTTTACTGACAAATTCTATAATTTATTTTTTTATTAGTATTCGAACATCCCATGCGACATCTTTATATAACACCCTCAGAATTTTACCGCTGAACTTAGGACTTGTTTGGCCGGGCTCCCGGCAGCTCTGGCCCCGGCTGGCACCTACGGCGAACACTGTAGCACCACTGTAGCAGCGGAGTTGTTTTTCACTCCCCGCCTTTTTCCTCTCACTGTAGCCGATTACTGTTCACGGAGCCAGTGAAGCTCTAGTTCCGGGCTCCTCCGGCTCCGGTTCTGATACGCTACAGTGCGTAAACAGTGTAGGCGCCGAAGCCTCTTGGAGCCGTACCAAACAGGTTCTTAGGTAGTGTTTAGTTCTCAAAATTTTGCAAAATTTTTCATGATTCTTCGTCACATCGAATCTTTAGACGCATGTATGAAGCATTAAATATAAATAAAAAATAAAACTAATTACACAGTTTAGACGAAATTCACGAGACGAATCTTTTAAGTCTAATTAGACTATAATTGAACACTAATTGCCAAATAACAACGAAAGTGCTACAGTAACATTTCGCAAAAAAAATCGCAAACTAAACACGCCCTTAAAAAAAGGCCTTACTCTACGATGGATATGCATCCATTCAGTGTCTCGCCAGGTACCATGTAGTAACTGTAAACATGTGCAGTTGCCATGACCATGAACAGGATCAGCCGAATCCTCGATCACTGAACTGTACTATAGCCAGGATGAAGATGAACTGCAGTAGCTGAACACTGAACTAATTAGTTGGTGTTTAAGACCTGTTGGGTTCTCTAGACGCTCCTAAAATTTCTGTCACATCGAATATTTGAACACATATATAAAGTATTAAATATAGATTAATTATAAAACTAATTGCACAACTTACGACTAATTTACGAGACGAATTTTTTAAACCTAATTAGTCCATGATTTGATAACATGGTGCTACAGTATCATGTGCTGATGACGGATTAATTATGCTTAAAAAAATCGTCTCACAAATTAGCCTCCATCTATGTAATTGGTTTTGTAATTAATCTATATTTAATGCTCTTTATTAGTATCTAAACATTTGATATGACATGAATTTTAGAAGTGACTAAACAACCAAACACCCCCTAAATCTAGGGACTAAAGTTTAGGGATGTCACGTGGGATGTCACATGAAAGTGTTTGGATAGTAATAATAAAACAAATTACATAAGTCATCCGTAATCCATGAGGCGCATTTATTAAGCCTAATTAATCCGTCATTAGGACATATTTACTGTAGCACCACATTGTCAAATTATGGATTAATTAGGCTTAAAACATTCATCTTGCAAAGTAGTCGCAATCTGTGTAATTAGTTATTTTTAGTCTATAATTAATACTTTATGCATGTGTCCAAATATACGATGTGATAAAGACTAAACTTTAGCTGAACTAAGGTCTTGTTTAGATCCAGGGTGTAAAGTTTTGAGGTGTCACATCGGATGTTATATGGAGTGTCGCATGGGTGTACGAATACTAATAAAAAATTACAGAATCCGTCAGTAAACCGCGAGACAAATTTATTAAGCCTAATTAATCCGTTATTAGTACATGTATTACTGTAGCACCACATTATCAAATCTCGTAAAGTAGTCATAATTTATATAATTAATTATTTTTTTAGTCTATATTTAATACTCTATATACGTGTTAAATATTTGATGGAACAAGAATGTAAAGTTTTAGAGTAGGAATGCCCCATAAACGCACTGCTGCAGTAGCTGAATTACTGGACCCAACTCTCAACTCTGAATGCATGCCTGCCTGCATAGAACTGTGGGCTGCATGCATAGAACTCTCAGCTCTGAACTCGTGCACCAACCAAGGCCTTGTTTGAAAATTTTCGTGAAATGGTACGGTAGCATTTTGTTATTATTTGGTAATTAGTGTCGAATCATAGTCTAATTAGGTTTAAAAATTTCGTCTCGTGAATTTCGTCTAAACTGTATAATTAATTTTATTTTTTATTTATATTTAATGCTTTATGCATGCGTCCAAAAATTCGATGCGATGAAAAATCTTGAATTTTTTTGGGAACTAAACACTACCCAACAAGATTGCTGACATCGTATGCTATGGCCTATGGCCCCAGAACCAGAAGGCCAGAAGGCATGGGCATGTATGAATTTGTGATCCGTAGAATGGAGCCATTATTCTCCCTTGGCCTTAATAGTAAGCAGCCTGTTCAGCTGGGACTGAAACGATCGTATATGGTCGTGGATTATTATTGCTGATGGATTTGGTGTGAGACAAAAATACTATTCTGATCGAAAACTTACGATCGTTTACGACGAAGCGAAAATGCTGAAAAGCTAAAATCTGACAGAAAAGATGGAGGATAACATGATCAGTACAGTGTCTCTGTTATGTTGCAATTCGTGCAAAATTTAGTGTGTGTGTGTGTGCAGTGGTTGAGCTACAAATTCGAGCACGATCATCTTACTTGCTTGCTACATCAAAATCATCTCTGCGGTGGTCATCTGCATATACAAACCATGTCCATGTTTCTTGCCGAACTAGATGACCTGTCTGGTCGGTCCAATCAGGGATATACGCGAGGCGAAGGTAAGGGTAGAAACAAAAAGCTTCTGGATTTTGCTAAGCCTTTAGTTCCAAAATTGAAAGGAAATAATTAGCACTACTGCAAACCCTGTTCGCTTGAAGTATTTTAGTAGTACTTTTCAGTGAACGAACAATGCTTTACTCTCACAACAAATCAACATAAGCCAAATTTCAGCGAAAAAGTCCATGATCAGTTTATCCCCTAATCTTTGTTTTCAGGAAATTATAGTATATATCTGCGGCCTCCTCATTACAGAAGAGTTGTTCCCTAATCCCCGTACGTGTAATTATGTGCTATCATGATTAGCATCCAACAAAGGCCACAGCAGCGCTTTATCTGTGGAAGTGTGGACAACAGAACAGCTTTGTCCAGCTACTTGACTGGCCTCCTGTTTTTATTTCTAACTTTTGCGCTCATGTGTTTATGTACGTGGCATCGATCCTTGCTTATCTGTTCGGCAAAAATTGGATTATCTCGCTTTTGGCTAATCTGCAGGAAAACAAGTAGCCATCATGCAACGAGCTGAGAACGAGAGAGAATGGTTTGGAAGCAAGAGAGCCTTCGTCAATTAGTTTAAGCAATGAGACAGTGGAAAGGCAGCTTGATCTTATCTTAATTTTTTTTCCGAACACAGTGCAATGAGACAGTGGAAGGCAGCTTGATCGTATACTCACCCTTATAATTTATAAACACACGCACACACTCTATTTGTGTAAGTCTACTCTAGTGCTAAATTCCATCGCATTGTTTCCTAGAGTGACTTAATTCCTACGCCACGTCATCATTTTTATTGATGCGTCACCTCGATGAATATGAATGAAACTCACATTGGGCTGGCCTAAGCATCTTCTAAAAAGAACCGAAAGATCTCGAGATTGAATCGGTTACCGCAATTTATTTTATTACTAATTTGTATAATCTCTTTTCTATGGAACTGAATTTCTAGCTTTTACCGGTGAATTAAGTGAAGAAGATACTGAGAAACCGTAGAGTGAAAGACCCGTCCACTAAAGAGAAAGATTGTGGCCTAGACAATGCGCACGAGCCCGTCCACGGAAATTCTCAGGCCGAGCCCGTATGTATGCTGGGCTGAAGGCCCATAAAAGGCCTAACTACGCCATGCCCTCAAAGCCCAACCAGCCCAGTTCTAGGCTTTTGGTTGGGGAAACCGTGGGCTCTCGCCCACCGCTCGCGAGTCCGCCGGGACGGAGCGGTGCGTTGCGCCTCCACGCCGCCGCGCACTCCTCTCCCCCGCTCGTCCCCTCCTCGCTTCGCCGCCCACCACGCCCATGGCCGCCGTAGCCGCCCCCGCACCCTAGGCTCTCGCCCCGGGATCGAGCGAGGCCAGATGCTCTCCCTGGGCGCCCTCCGCAAGCTCTGCGCAGCCTTTGACGCCGTCGCGCTCACCGTCATCGCCGCGGGGCTCTCGCGCCCGCCCTCGGGCCGCCACCCCTTCTCCTCCGCGCACGCGCACTCCCCGCACCCCGTCGACTTCCCCACCATCGCCGCCTGCCGCGCCACGGTCTCCGCCTCGAAGGGTGACCGCAGCCGCCGCCGCCCCGTCGTCGGCCAGCCCTCCTCCTCCCCGTCCCCCGCAGCCGCCGCAGCCGAGGAGAAGGCGGAGGAGGAGGAGGAGGAGCGGCCGGTGCTTGTCAGGATCAAGCACGAGCGGGACCCGGAGCTTCTGTACCAGCTGTTCAGGGCCAATGCGCACAACCGCCTCCTGGTGGAGAACCGCTTCGCGTTCGAGGACGCGGTGGCGCGCCTGGCGGGTGCTCGGCGGAATGACCTCGTCGAGGAGATCCTCGAGCAGCACAAGGCGCTGCCCCAGGGGAGGCGGGAGGGCTTTGTGGTCAGGATCATCGGCCTGTACGGGAAGGCCGGGATGCCGGGCCACGCACTGCGGACTTTCCAGGAGATGGGGATGTATGGGTGCCCGCGCACCGCCAAGTCACTCAACGCCACCATGAAGGTGCTGCTGCGGGCACGGATGTTTGATGAGGCTCTGTGGCTGTTCGAGGAGGGGCCAGAGAAGTATGGCGTCAAGCTGGACGACATCTCGTGTAACACGGTGGTGAAGATGTACTGCGACATGGGGGACTTGCGTGCTGCGTACCGGGTTATGCAGGGGATGGAGGGGGCTGGTGTGCAACCAGATGTCGTCACGTACACGACACTCATGGCTGCCTTCTATAAGTGTGGCCGGCGCGAGGTTGGGGATGGTTTGTGGAACCTCATGAGGCTGAGGGGTTGTGAGCCGACACTTGCTACCTACAATGTGAGGATCCAGTTCCTGATTAACAGGGGAAGGGGGTGGCATGCTAATGAGTTGGTGCGGAAAATGTATGCAGCAGGGATCAAACCAGATGAGATCACATACAATCTAATTATCAAGGGTTTCTTCATGATGGGTGCGCATGAGATGGCCAAGACAGTCTTTGGCGCGATGCATGGGAGGGGATGCAAGCCAAACAGTAAGGTTTACCAGACAATGGTCCATTACCTCTGTGAGAGAAGGGACTTTGATTTGGCATTCAGGTTCTGTAAGGATAGCATGGAGAAAAATTGGTTTCCGAGTGTTGATACTATTAACCAACTGTTGAAAGGTCTCATGGCTATCTCAAAGGATAGGAATGCGAGAGAGATAATGAAGTTGGTTACTGGGAGAAAACCTTCGTATTCAGATGGTGAAATGAAGGTCTTCAAAGACATATTATCTCATAGGAAGACTGGAAGATAAGTTGATGTCTGGATAGGAAATTTTGCTGTAAATCCACCACTTGTAACTGTAAGGCTGTTGTTGGCATTGTTTTGTCACTTTGTTTTCATAGTCAAGTTGAAATGAGGTTGATCGAAGGGTTTCGAATATTGAACCATCCTGTCGGGCTCCTCAGATAACAATTTTTCAGCTCCTTAAAGAAGTTAGTATAAGTTATAGAAATTCCTTTACCTCTAGCAGATGTATCATCATGGATGACAAGTGCTTTAAGAGCTGAAGGTTCTGTTTTATACTTTTCGTAGCTAATGTTTAGGAATTTTATAAAAATGTTGTGATCATAATAATTCAACATAACTACATAAGAATGTGTTGTTGGAGCATTCATCAGGAAAACATATGAGCGTGGCAGGAAGAAGGAATCAGTGGTGTCCACAAGTGTTTAGGATAGAGTTTGTTCAGGAGTTGTATCAGTTCAGTCATGGTTTGTTCAATTAAGTGAGAGTCCAGACTTTGTTTTATACTTTTAGTTGGAGAAAAATAAGAGTTTGTTATTTAGCTGCACCTACTTAGTGCTTGTTTAGTTTCCAAAAACTTTCCCAAAAAGTGCTACAGCAGCCATCACATCGAATCTTGCAATACGTGCATGGAGCATTAAATGTAGACGAAAAAAAAAACTAATTGCACAGTTTGGTTGGAAATTGCGAGACGAACGTTTTGAGCCTAATTAGTCCATGATTGAACAATAATTATCAAATAAAAACGAAAGTGCTACAGTAGCCAACTTCCTAAAATTCGCGAGCTAAACACAGCCTTAACATGAGGCGTTCCAGTTGTAATCAAGAAGAAATAAACTTGATTCCATCTCAAGAGTATGCTCAGAGCCCCTTATGAGGCCGAGTACACCATCTTCATCTTTGAGATCAGTGTTGATAAAGTAATGAGGTATTCCGTGCACTTGACAAAACTATGTTGGGAAAATCTGATCTTATTATTATTTTTTATTTTCCATTATGCCGTCTCGCCAAGATAGAATTGTCTACTTGTTAAGAACAATAAATATTGTAATTGTGCCTCAAAGTTTCTCTACCCTAAGATTGATGATTCTTTTGACATTGGTGAAAAGGCTAAAGGCATAGGAAACAAACCAAAACAAAATCAATTGGATTTATTTCCATTTTTTTGTAGGAGCCATATGATAGTTACACAGCCTTTCAAATATGTGCTGCATGTTTCCTGTTAAAAATATTAAGTTCCTTGACAACAATGTTCAAATTTGTGACTGATCAATAACAGTTTTCGGTTACCAGAGTTACTACTTACTATTCATCAGTCATCACTGAATGACTAAAAAGTAACTAACATTGCATGCTACTTGATGCATACAACTCTATGATGCATCAGTTCAGATTATTATTTAATAATGTGCATTGCTAAAAGTAAAACAAACTAATGTGACTAGGATAATTTATTATCTCTTAGATCTGTGCAAAATTGCACCTAGGGTATGCGATATGATTGAAACATTATGATTCTTAACATGATTGAAATGGTGGACATGACCTTTACAATTATGCATTACTCTTTGATTATTTTTGTTGGTTACAATATGACGTAGCACTTATCATTCAGTCATCATTAATTTTAAATCTACACTATACATTTTATCATATTTTTGCAAAGAGTAAATTACACGGCTGGTCCTTAAAGTATTGGGCGGGTTTCGTCTAGGTCCCCAAACTACGAAATCGCACGTTTAGTTACCTAATGTATTTAAGTGGTCTCATCCAGGTCCAAAATAGACACGAGGATGGTTAAAAGCTGACGTGGTCGTCCACATGGACATGATTTAAGCGTGGACATGGCGTATGGGGGCAGCAGAGGCGGCGGGCTTGGCCATCGCATCGCGCGGCCATGTCGTCGTCGAAGCGGTGGACGTCCTCCTCCGGCACAGAGCTGCCGGGCCGGTTGTCGCCGCTCCCCGCCTCCGCGCTCTCGCCAGTCTGCCAGAGTGCTCGGCGCTCCGTCTCCCGATCGGAACCAACCACAACAACATCCCCCGTCGCCATCGCTCGCACGCTCTGGCCATCCTCCTCCACCGGCAACAAGAGTGGCAAGAGCAAGGCCCCGCCTGCACCGCCGTCTCCCTTGTCCTCTGCGCCACCGCCGCCGTCGTCCACGTCCGTGGCCACCCTCGCGGACCACCTCGTCAGAGATGACGCGCCACGGGCTCTCTCCCGACAGCGCAGCTGCACCGAGCTCCCGCGCTTCGCCGACGCGGTCGGCGAACGCGGAGGCCAGGAAGATCGGGAAGCCGTCGGGGACGAAGGGCGGCGCCGGCCACGCGTTCGGCCGCTTCATGCGCTTCCTCCCGTCCACGAGGCCTGCGGGCGTGACGCTCACGCCGAACCGCGTCACGCCGTCAGACCTCTGTAGGCTCGCCAACGCGGCGTCCCTGGACGTGGACGCCGCTGCCAACGTCGCCAGCTCCGGCTCGGAGTGCAGCGACGCCTCCAGGTGCTCTGCCACCACCACGCCGAGGACGCCCTCCACCAAGCCGCACTCTTCGTTGCTCCCGTGCACGGGCTCCGTCCGCCTGCTCGGGTCGAGCAACACGCAGTGGGCGCTCTCGCCCATCGCGTCCGTCCAGCCTTCCGACGTGAGCCATCAGGTCCACCATGCAGCCGTTGGGCGCGCGTTGGGCGCGACCTTTGACCAGTTCCTCGACGAAGCCGGCGGTAACGTCACCTTCTCCACCGACCCCAACATCCGTGATGCCAATGACAAGGCGCCTAGGACTCAGCGCGTGTTTGACCAGGCGAGCAGCTGCTCCGGAAGGTCATGCTCGCCAACTTCACCAGCGTCATGGGCCGCGTGCAGTTCCAATTCGACGTCGATGGGAATGGCACTGGAAGGCGGCGGCAGCGTCGGGTGTGGGAGCGCGGCGCCTGGGACCGCTGCCGGACACCGCGTTGCCCGTGAGGTCAACACCCGCACCGTGGGGTGCGCTGGCCAGCGCCGTGGCGCTCAGCAGCCTGGAGAAGGAGTTGTTGCGCGCCACGACAGACCAGAGCGACGGCGGCAGCGTCCCCGGCGCGCCTGAGCAGCGAGCCCGACAGCGCGTTGCCGCTCAGGTTGAGGTGGACCAGCAAGCGCATTGCGCCCAGCCTCAGCAGGGGCCGCGCGAGCGCGTTGTGCTGCAACTCAAGCCGTGTCAGGGCACCCAGGAGCGCCAGCTGCGGCAGGTACCCCACCGGAGAAGCCGTTGCGGAGGAGGCGGTGAAAAGGGACCCCGAGATGGCGCCGGAGAAGGCGTTGCCGGAGAGGTCGAGGATGCGGAGGCTCGGCGGCAATGGGACCCCCGCGGGGAGCTCGCCGTGGAACCGGTTGTCGACGAGGGACAGCGACGCGAGGAAGGGGAGCGAGGACAGAAGGGCCGCGGGGAGCGCACCAGAGTAACCCGCGGGGTCGAGCGCGACGCCGGTGACGCGGAGGTAGGAGTTGGTTGCATCGACGGCGGCACGGGCCAGCGTGGCCTGAGCCAACGGGAGGCGCAACAGCTTGTCCATGGCGGCGTCATTCGTCATTGCTGGCGACGAGAGCACTCGTGCAGCACGACTATGGCAGAGCGACAGCGAGGCGCGGCCGCGGATGCTTCTACTGCCTAGGGTGACCCCGAATCGAGAGAGAGAGGCAGGGCAGAGCGAGATCGAGGGAGGACGATCATGCGTGAGCATGCGTCCGGTGGCCATGGCGGCTGTCGCTCTGAGATTTGGCCCAAGGGGCCTCTACCTTGGATGAGCAGCAGCGCAATCTGGTGGAGAGGGTGGAGAAGGCCTTGGCACAGCTGGAGTGGAGGGGAACCAGACAATGGCGAGACGACGGCGTCCGTGCGCCAGTAGCTGCACGTCACGCCAAATCATGTCCACATGGACGACCACATCAGCTTATAACACTCCTCGCGTCTAACTTGGACCTAGATGAGATCACCTGAATACATTAGAGAGCCAAACATGCGATTTCGTAGTTTGGGATCCAGATGAAACCCTCCCAATACTTTGAGGACCGGCCGTGTAATTTACTCTTTTGCAAATATGGGGGCAGCTCTTTTAACACCCCCCCCCCCCCCCCCCCCCCCCCCTTCCACCTGTTGATAACCATGTAGCTTTAATTTGTAGTGCCTGGTACATTATTTTTGAAAATTATTGTTAGAAGGTTTCACATGAGTAATCTCAGAGAGAATCCTGTATTCCACTGAAAAATGTGAAGTATTAGTGAATAACTGAAAGTAAAAAAAAAACTCAAATAAACCTAGGGTATCTATATGAAACCCTAGTTTTAAAACATTACAATAGTGCTTGTCTTGAAAGCCTAGATGTTTTTCACTGTTTTCTTGAAACAAATTGAGATACATGGATCCTAGAAACGATGGGAATTGGGAAGGGACTTTGATTTGGCATTCAGGTTGTGCAAGGATAGCATGGAGAAGAACTGGTTTCCCAGTGTTGAAAGGCCTCATGGTGATCTCTAGGAATGCAAGAGAGATAATGAAGTTGGTTTCTGGGAGAAAACCTTCGTATTCAGATGATGAAAATGACGGTCTTCAAATACACCACATGTGACTGTCATTCCTTTATCATTTTATTTCAAAGTCAAGTTAATCGTGGTCGATGAAGGGTTTTTAAGTACTGTTTAATCATCTTTTGGGTTCCTGAGATAGCAATGGTTCCTTGTGTCAAAGAACTATTCTATGGCACCTTTTCTTTTGGACGATTTCTTAAGGATTCTTTGGTACCTTTTCTTTTCTTATTTTGATGATGATTTATGAAGTAAGCCCTCAGTAGGAAGAGTGGCTGATTACATCACAGCTAATTTCTTGTCTTGTTCTGAATATTCAGATGTATCTTCTATTCTTCAAAGAATATATAATCGTGCCAAATAGGATCGGGTCAGCTGCGTTCTGCCGTGCCCATCGATCATAACGTTACATCAAGCAGCGTAACAAATGATTTCAAGTTTTTTTGACCGTGAGCGTGACGCAAACCAGCATCAATATCCATTTGCCAGTCAAATAGAATAACTAGGGAGAGAAACTTTACAGACCAACTTCAGCACAAGTGGGATTTGATACAGTTCGAGCAAATCATCATTTTTTGCCTAGAAAGTTTGAAGTGACTCGAGAGCTGCCGTATAGCCGATTGCACATAATAGATTGCATGCAAAAAAATGCCTCGGGAACATAAGCTATTTTTTCCAAAAAAATCTCCACAGATGAAAGCAGCAGCAGGATCACGGCAGGTAAGCTACATGAAAGCACCTCGGCCTCCTCTCCTGGCAGTCGGTCTCTCGTAGCTTGTGTTGATCTTCTCGACCAACTCGTTCATTGTGCTGCAAATTATAAAGTTGAAATCAACACAAGTGAAATTTCCAACAAAGAACGATATACGGTATAGAAGAATAAGGAACTTCATCTGTGAAAGAGGTGAGTGCAAACCTTGAACAGTTGGTGAACATTGCCAGGTAAGTCATGAGGAGAGTGTCGTTGTATTCCTGAAAACAATGGATGGCATCATCATTGTATTACACATACATTAACTATGCAACGTTGAAAAAATTACAGAAAAGCGATCTTTACTGGCAACATAGCTGGCAATTCAAATAATGTATTCTTCATATCAAAAGAGAAAGCACTTTGCCTAAGATGAGAAATGAAACTAGCATACCATTAAGAAGTCGTCTTGGAATTTCTGTGACTCCATAGCTGGTAGCCTTCTTACGAGGCTTGAGACTTGCCTAAGCAGCGAGTTATCCACTGGAATGTCACCTTCAGTTGAAGAAAAGGCTTTGCAGTTAAATTTCTCAAGTCAAAAAAAGTCCAACAGGGCGATTAACAAGTATATGGGAAATTAAAGTTCCAATAAAGGTTTTTATGTTTAAATAGGAATGGAAGCATGTTTTGGAGAACAAGCACGATAGAGCATCATCTCAGTAGTGAGAGATAAAGCAATGTAGCACTTCATATATGTACGGACCTTTTTGCATGGCAACAAGATACTGATGGATAACACGGACCCTGCTATTGAGCATCTTGATGGCACTGTGTATTCCTGTAAGATGAGCAGCCACTGCACAAAAGCATCGATTAGTACAATTCTGTCCAGAAAAATACCTCAGATAGTATGACTAATAATGTTGAGAAAGCAAAGCCACAGGGAAGCCACCCCCCAGGGCTTTGTCTGATGAGAGGTCTTCAAAGTATAATCCTTACACTGAGTTGCTGCTGAGCCACCATCAGAAGGTTTGAGATGGGCAACATGGTCCACAGATATCCTCTCAGCCTCTACAGTCTTTGATCAAGCATACTAATGTTAAAAAAAAATCATACATAGCTAGACGCACAAGGGGTAACACTTACCTCAATTGTATAATTTGATCTGACAAAGATGAGCTGAGGACTCCCATCGATGACATGCAACTCTTCAAGTTACAGAAAATAAAGAAGCAATTAGCAGACAAATAGACAGAAAAACAAAGTGAGAGTGTGACAAGAAAACATTGAAAAAACTCTCTGGTTAAGTATACAAGTGGAACAGTGCAGGGGCTATTCACGTTATAGTTGTATACATGGTAGAACCTAATGGCTTATTGTAGTTTATATTGGCACCTGGAAATAAACTTTAGGGATTACCTGATACAAAATTAAAAAAATTGAGCATTTACATTTTTTACATAAAAAGGCAATTTGTCAACATGAAAGAAAAAAGTTCAAACTTATTAATACAGCAGCACCAAACTTCATAAATTCATAAATATCCTTTCTTGCTCTGAACCCTGAATTTAAAGAGCAATATGATAACTAGTATGGCAATGCGACTTGGCAATCTAAGACTGATCAAGATTCAGAGTTACATGCGTGCATAACCGAAACCTATGTGCACACAAAATCAAGCCCTAATGGTCAAAAGCACATATAAATCATTGAAGTTGCATAAACAGGTTCAGGTTAGAACCAAACACAGGAGAAACAAGTTGCAATACATTAATGATTCCAAACTTAAATCCATATTGACTTACCACTCTCATAGATAGTCAGAGGGAGATCCTTCTGGGAGAGGTTGATTGTAGGATTTAATAGAAGATAAACAGGGCTTTCGTTAACATCCATCAACTGGATAATACAAATAAAAGAAGGTTATGCAGAGTCAAATGAATATATACATCACAGATCAAACAAATGTCTATGCTGGCAGGCAATTCCTCAACTCTCCTCTCAAGCCAAAATCGTATAGCCATCGTTCCATTCAGTCACACGCATTGTTTTTAAGGCGATAAGTCGAGCCGCAGGCGACCCGCCCATTTGAGTCGACTAGGCGTTTAAGGCGCGCGGCGAGGCGAACGCCATATGATCATCTTAATATATAATGCTACTAAAATTCAGAAGCAAATCATACCTTACTGTTGTGAAGTCTTAGCATATAATACCATAATAAATAGTGCTACCAGAGTGCTAGTGCACAACATAAAGTAGCAAAATAGTTCTCATCACTCAATAGCAACAAATTAGTCTCTAATGACATAATATAACTTAATGACTAGTGCTGCTAGGGCAAAACAAATATAAATAGCATAACTGCAGATCTGAAATCTAACGTGAGCATCATCTAGGGATGATCATTTAAGCAGTTTTCCATCTCTACTCTAATTGCAGTGGTAGTTTTCTTGCACATCATTGTATCTCCAAAGCCACCCGCTAGATGCTTCTTCAGCCTTCTTATCCCTCCAAAAAGTGAGACACCACATAGAGTGCAGGCCACTACATCTTTGTTTTGAAGGTTTGGCCAGTAGCCATACTTCCATCCTGGATCCGCAGAATTTCCCTTACGAGCTAAATCAGTCCTGGGATCATAATTGTTGATGATGGAAGATGGACTTGTCCATTGTGCTATCAGCTGTAAAAACAAAGAACTTGAGCACTTCAGTCAGCATCTGTATAACAAAGCCACAAGCAGAGGAAAGACATGGAAAGAAACAGAGGAAGAGGAGGGAAGCAGAGCTGCAGAGGAGATGTGAACTGCAGAGCACATCCAAGTCGAGCAGAGGCAGTGCACATCCAGATCAAGAGCAGGGGCAGTGCACATCCAAGAGGAGGGAAGCCGAAGGGGAGAGGAAGTGATGCTTACGTACCTATCCTGTGACCTTACGAAGAGAAGGGGAAGGACGCCGTGAATCAATCAGCAGAGATGAGGGAGGACCAGAGGAGGGGCAGGAGGCACAAATCAAGGTCGCAAATCAGTGGCGAAGAGGAAGGGAGGCTCGAATCGAGGAAAGAAGCACGTGGAGAGATGAGATAGGGACCTGCGGGAGCTGTAGGCCCGCGCCGCGATTTCCCCCGCGCGCGCAACTCCCGCGGTTGCGATTCCCGCGCGCGCGCAACTCCTGCGGCCGCGATTTCCCGCGCACGCAACTCTCGCGGCCAGGCGTCGTCCGATTCGCTCGTGCGTCGTCTGCCTCAGGCTGCTCGGAGCTCCAACGTCGCCTAATCGCGCCTAGGCGACGCCTTTTTCTGCAAGGCGGACGCCATACAGATGCTGCTCGTGGCGAGGCCGACGCCCAGCTTAAAATAGCGCCTGGACGCCTAGGCGAGGCGTCGCCTTGGAGACGACTTAAAAACCATGGTCACATGAACTCAGGTAAAGTTCAATAGAGGTAAGTAATATATGGTTTTGCTGTACAGAAGATGAGCAATTTTTGCATAGAAGAGGGAAATTTAATATTGCGAAAATTAACAAACATCCAAAGCGACTGCTTGTTACTTAATTCTGACTTGAAGTTAGGCTTTGAAAGATGCAACTGCCTTGACATTTTCAGCTGTTAATCTTGCTGCAATATACTAAGTATTTTTAAACGTGAAACTTCAAAATAAACCTTATTAGAAGCATAATGGGTTACATTATTAGGTTATTGGTAGCTATAGTTAGTAACCATCTGCTTCAGCACTAATTACATTTGTACAGTGAGAATTCCCAAATTCCAGAAACATTGGAGCAGTCTCTTCTCTTGTTTTATTTACTAAAGTAATAGGCATGTTCAATAGGTCTAACATGTAGAAATAGTTAGTAACCACCTGACCAGGCTTATTCAACCAGCCAACAGTGTTTTCCTCTCACAATAATCCAGCACCAGCCAGGCCAAACCAGCCCAGAAACCAACCAGCAAACACGCCAATGCCCAAGCACAATGTGACATTGTCACACAGGTAACAGATTCAAGCACTTGAAGAAAAGGTTGTAAAAACTCACGGCTTTGTGGATTTGCATGTCGGTGTCGTGCACATCGCTTCCAGTGGAGTACCAACCGAGCACGTAGAAGTCGGGGAACACCTTCTTATCTGCACATCCACAGCCATAACAAAACACTCATCAAACCATCCACGAAACCCTAGCATTCCCTACGATTCCAGGCGTCGTGAAAGGTGAAACCCTAAAAAAAACCAGATTCGAGTAGGAGCTTACAGAGCTCCTGCTTCTTCTCGAGGAAGGCACGGTCGAGGGTGCCGGAGACGGGGTCGAGCACGAGCTCGAAGCTGTTGAAGATCTCCACGGTCCGCCCGCGCTGCACCCCGATCACGCACCCGAACACCCTCGGCGGTTGCCCGGCCCCCGCCCCGGACGAGGAGGAGGAGCTGTCCCCGGAGCAGGCGGCCTGGGCCTTGACGCGGGTGTGGTGGTCGGAGACGTTCACGATGACGAGCGGGTGGAGCTTGAAGGTGAACCCGCCGCTGGAGGCGGCGGCGGCGGTCGTGGGTGCGGGCGTGTCTACTGCCGCTGCAGCGTCGGAGGGCGCCGACATCGTCGGAGCCGGGGGCGAGGTGGCGTGGCGTGACCTAGGTAGCGCCGGCGGGGGGTTGCGATTGCGACGGGGACTGGAACGGGCAGGATGCGAGGTGGAGTTGGGGGGGGGGGGGGGGGGGGGGGGGGTTTGCGCTCTGGGTGGCGCGGGGTGGCGCGTGCGTGCGTGCGTGCGAGAAAGCCGATTTTTTTATTTTTTTGCCCTCTTTTTCAAACAATTTCATAAATATGTCCGTGGAGGTAATATTTTAAAATCTAAATGCCTAGCTCGACACCATCGTTGCTGGCGCCGAGCTTACACGTGTTAGTGTCGAGCTCTTGGGCTTGAAGCAGACGTGGCGGTGATTTAGCAGGGACCTCGGCGCCCGTAACCCTGACACCGAGTTCGGCGTCGTAGATCTTGACGCCGAGCTCGGCGCTAGAGTTACTGGCGCCAAGCCTGTCTTACGTATGGACCCTAATCCTTTCTCTCTCCATCTCTCTCTCCCTCTCGCACCTCCCTCGTCTCGCCCGAGCAGCGCACCATCGCCACCGTCGCGCCCTCTCCCGCACCCGGCCGCCCTTGCCCGCGCCTCGCCGCGCCCGGTCGCCCAGCCCGTGCCGCCACCGCGACCATGCCCCGCCCCGCGGCCGCGCCGGACCCCGCGCCGGTCCCCACGCCCTCGCCTCGCCCGACGTGCTGTCCGCGCCCGCTGCCGCCTTGGTCGTGCCCCGCCGCGTCGGCGCCGTGCCCACCGTGCCATGACCATGTCGTGGCGCACCATGCACGCGCCATGCCGCCCGCCACCGTCGGCCTCGGCCGCGCCCGCCGTGCCGGCCTCGCCGTGCGGAGCGCCGGACATCCCGCGCCTGCAGCGCGCCACCGCCGGCCTCGGTCACGCCCCCGTCGGCCCCGGCACCTGCAGCGCCCAACCGTGCCACCGCCGACCTGACCCACGCTCGGCGTCCGCTGCGACTCCGTCGACGTCCACGACTCCATCGTCGAACAGGTAAAATTGTGAATTTACAATGTGCGTACTTAGTTAGCTTTGATTGTAGTGTAGTAGTTTTGGTATTTATTATTTACTAGTTAACATAATGACTCAGATAGTTGATTTAGTTAGTGATCTAGTGAGATAGATATGTAGATAGATAGAAACATGGATATATAGGTACATAGATATAGTTAGATAGCTACTTAGATAAATAGTTATATATTTAGTTAACTAAATAGGATCTAGCTATTTAGTGAGTACACTATATCTATGTATGTAGTTATTATCTTATTTACTTAGTTTATAGTTAGAAAGTACTTGTTGGGTACTATCTATCGTCTAATTTGGACTAAAGGACATATGTTTCAATAAGTTGTTATTAGGGATACGTGGTATGCTCGTGAATGCAATCGTTCAATTCATCTTCTATAAGCTTATTATCTGGTTCAACGATAGACACGTCTATGCATTGAAGTTGTGGAGTGATGGAGAGATATGGACTCCGAAACCAAAGGCACGCCTAGAGAAGGCAAATAAAAGGACTGGCACACATGAGGTTACATGCTTTAACCACGCCACAGGGACTTATCAGGTCGAGCATAGGGGCGGTACAATATCCGACGGCGAGATCCGAGAGTCAAGGATGCATGTGGTTATCCTCCAAGATTTCAAATACACTTGTGGTAAACCAAGGTAGTACCACTTTCTATGTTCTCATTTAGTGGCAGCAGCTAGACATCACAACTATAATATCAAGAGCAGGATACCTTATGAGTTCAGTGTCGATATGCTTGTGCACACATGAAGCCCCTGCTTCGTACCTTTCTGGGACTATGGAGAGTGGCCTTCATATGATGGGCCAAAGTACATTGCGGATTCAGTTTATCGTTGGAACAAGCGTGGATCAAGAAAGATGACAAGGCACGGGATGGTTATGGATCAGATACCCAGGAGAACGAGGCATAGGAGAGGAACCCCATTTCTTACTGACCCCGAGCAGTACGAGTGCGGCAAGTATGATAGACTTGGCCATAATTCATGAAGTTGCCATTGACAGATTAGTGAGGTGCGACTATTAGTTGTTTTCATTATTTCATATTTATCGTATTCATTTAATTAATTATGAATGTCTCAATTTATGCATGTAATTGTGTCAATGACTTATACATTTCTAAGTTCATATTTCATTGTATATTGAATTTCTAATTCATTAACTTTTTCTATAAGATGGCGTAATTCCAACTGCTCGACTCGACGTACGAGGCGACCCACCGAGGACGTCTCATAGCGGAGGGGCAAGTAATAATCTATATGTTTTATTCAAATTTTGGTGAGCGTATATGTGTTCATGAAGTAATAGGAGACTATGTTTTATTCCATGCAGGACCTTCCGTTCCTTCATTCTAGAACCCACAATGGGTTCTTAGACATGCAGTACGACGACAGGTACACTCCTTTCCTACAAAGAGCTGCCCCGGACGTCATCTATTTTCAGGTTTATCGCGGGTTGTTCAAGTTCAACTCAGCGGCCATAACTATGTTGGTTGACAGGTATTATCTTCAATCATTGCCTTCATTTATGGCCATTTGTTTATGCGCTTGCCTTTTTGACATGTAATCTTACTTTGTCTAAAATATAGGTGGCGGCTGGAGACTCACAACTTTCACCTACCTTTTAGGGAGATGACAGTCACGCTCTAGGACTGTTAGAAAATGCTAGGCTTGAGGATTTATGGCAACGCAGTCACTGAGCAGTGTAGGTTAGAAGGCTGGAGAGCACGAGTGGAGGCCTTCCTTGGGCGTGAGGTTAGCGAGCAAGGGCTCGCACTTCTAGAGTTCTCATCTCCTGGCTTCGGCAAGAGTTCGCACAGTGCCCCCAAGGAGGCAGATGAGGAGACGGTTGGGTACTACTGCAGGCCGTGGATCCTACACCTGTTTGCCTACGTTCTCTTCCCCGATGCCACAGGTGACGCTACGTCATGGATGTGGGTCCACTGCCTTAGTGACTGGGACCAGACGGGTTAGTACAGCTGGGGCTCTGTAGTCTTGGGTTTTCTTTATTGGCAGCTTTGCGAGGGGTGTCGTTGGACTTCGTTCATAGTGTCACTTAGTGGATGTGTGTACCTGCTTCAGCTGTGGATGTGGGCTCGTCTACCAGTCAGCCTCCACGTCGCCAGCCGACATGGGCGTACCTTTGGGACTAGGTTAGGGTTCCACACGCGAGGTTAGAGCGAACGTACATTGAGTTCACAAACGAGCTAGACATGCTCACGGTGTCTAGTGTAAGTAAATTTTATTTCCCATGCTGGTTTGAAATCGTTTAGTATACCATCTAACATCTTGTTTGGACATGTTGCAGGTGTCGTGGGAGCCGTACGATGGAGAGGGGGCACTTCTTTTTTATTTGAGCAACTTGTGTGGGTTCGACAATAACTTCTATAGGATGAGGTGCCCTCTAATCTATTTCTATGTTATTGAGTTCCACCTACTAGATAGAGTTGCACGTCAATTTGGTGTGAGATAGCTTTGACCAACGACTCCGTACTCAACTTGTATTGACTTACATAAGTAAGTGTTTTGCTATTTCAAATGTCTTGTGATGGTCTATTTCCATTAATATGGTGATATGTACATGGATTCAAGTAACGATGACATACGTGCAGGTTAGATCATCAGAAGAACAAAAAGATTTTTGACTGGGAGAAGCACCACCAGTTCTACATTGAGCAATGGGAGGAGGTGCACGACAACGTGGACGAGAACAACGAGTCGCACATGAACCATGAGTTCAGGCAGTACCAAGACTGGTACTATCGTGCGACATATTGTAGGCTAAGGCTACAATGGATAGAAGATGACTACATCGACATCGAGTCCTCCAACGATGAAGACACAACGTACAACCAATCTACTTATGCAGGATGGCAGGTGGAGGCAGGCCCAATCTTGGACAGAGTGGTAAGTCAATTGCCTTATTTTTTCTACGTTAAGTTGCATATCGATACATTATGCGTTAGAGGTATCTATTTTAGTTAGTGCCACATTCTAGCCGTAGCATCCTTATAATACGTTAGATTCTTATACAAAAGTAAACAAAATATGTTGCTATCTGTTCAAAAGTATTATTACTGAGAACTTTGTTGCAGGGCAATACCCTCAAATGCTCCGTTGAAGACATTGAGCGCTTTCATTTGAGAGTCAGGGACGACGACACGCGTAGCTTCTTAGACGTAAGATTCAAAATATTCTTTTAAACATATTATTAATACGTTATATTCTTTCAGTTAACATAATTTTGTACAATAGAGGCTGTCACGTCGACTATGTTGTGCGGCTGCTCGTTGTGGTTGCAGGACAGACATGATGCAAGACATGTATGTTCCTTCCACAGGTAGAGGAGGCTTAGGTTTCTCTAGCCAAGCAGCTACAGGGGACAAGGACGAGGACGACGTGGACTAGAGGCACGAGGAGGTTGGCCCTTCTCAGCTCTAGGACGCTCCCTCAACTTAGCCTACACAGCCTCCAAGCACTAGGCGACGCCATCCACCTGACCCTTACACTCCAGGTAGCAGTGCTCTTGGTCACAAGGGTAAGGGTAAGACCAGAAGGCAGTGAGGGTTTGTGGTAGATGTTAGTATATATTATTATGGATTTTTTGATTTTGTAGTCACTTTTCTATAACTATTTGGGCCTGTATGGACATTATGGACTATTTGGACTATGTAGGACATGTTATGTTGATTGTGATGTTCGTTGTGGTTGCATTGTGCTCTTTGGATGATTAAATGTTTGGATTATATAATGATGTCTCTGTGTTGTAACTGTAGGTGCTCCTAAAACATGGAAACTCTTGTGAATTTTTTTTCCGTGAATCATTAATCATACTACACTGCTAAAAAGGAACAAATGTAGTACACAGATTAAATGTAAATTTATAGAACGTGTATAGTCCAATCATATCGTACATATATTTTGTAGATGAATCTAGGTTTTTCAAGTAACAGTGAATGAATCTAGGCTTTTTAAGTAGCAGTGGTTACAAGGACGATGGATAGGATGACAACAACAATGGTGTTGATTCATAGGAGGCACTCTGCAATGATCCGTATTGCACCTCCCCTAACCACAAGAACAAGGGGCCTCTACCGTCACCCCCGCCACCACCATCACCAACAATGAGAGGCTACTGTGGAGAAGGTGCAACACAATTTGCTATGTGGCCACACTACTAGGACGACTTTATCTTATTCACATGGCACATCTATGTGTTTGTTGTTTGGTTTAATTACATAAGGCATGTTAGGTTTAGTCGAAGGAACTCTTTACCCTAGTTCGGTACATGATCTCACATGCCATTTCATGTGTTATGTGTGTTGAAAAGGCACAAATCTAGTATACATGATCTCACATGCCATTTTGTATCGTATAGACTTGGGTCGGGACTTTCGACTATCGGGAGTTCCGACTCACATCGGGACTTCTGACGGTCATAGTCACTGTGCAGGCTAAGTGACTGGGCATCAGGACTTCCGACATGAGTCGTGACTTCCGACGGTCGGGAAGTTCCGGCTTATATCGAGACTTCCTGACACCAATAATCACAGAAAAATATTCTACTGTACTCGTGGAGTGCTAGAGTATCTCTCTTTTGATTTTATTTTTATGCTTGAGCACTTTATCTTCTTTAGACCAACTAAGTTTGCATCCCTCTTTATAGTGTGGCGGATCCTAAACTCAAAAAAAAACCTTTAGAGAGCCCTTTGAGTTCGTCCGTCTTTACAAGCTTCAAGAATTGAGGGATACTATTTTATTTTTATCAACTCTTTGAATCTTTCATAGGGACTAATAGCTATGACATATCTCATTAAGATCACATAGTCCCTAATTTAGATGTCATCAATACATCAAAACCCACATAGGGGGCAAATGCACTTCTAAATCCTCAGTCTAAAACATACTGAGTAAGCAACTCATCATTCGAGTTTTAGTCCTCTACCACAACCTTGTTGCTATGGCTAGGCTCACCTGCATTGCTCTGACCTACGTGTCGCCTGTAGTAAGCCGCCTCTGCTTCATCTGCGGCCTCTGCGGCCTGAGTGAAGAACGCGTCGTCATCCTCCTCCATCTGCAAGCTTGACTCTGCTAGAGCGATGAGCTCACTCAGTCTGCTAGTGTCATCCTCAGCCTCCTCCACCTACAAGTTCGCCTCTACTAGAGCGATGAGCTCGCTCAGTCTATTAGTGTCATCCTCAGCCTCCTCCACCTACAAGGCAGTCTGTGCTAGAGCGATGAGCTCGCTCAGTCTACCAGTGTCATCCTCTACCTCCTCCGCCTTAGCAAGAGCGATGAGATCGCTCAACCTAGCAGTGTCGTCCTCATTCTCGTCTTCCTCATCAAACAACACAATCGGTGATTAAACGGTGCAACCAGCTCGTGTTCTGTGCTTATCTAACTTCTTTTTCTCATACCTTACATGAGCCATCTCTACGGCATGGTCCTCGCTGCATTCAATCCCTTCATGTATAAAATGCAACCAGTTAGCAATACGATTATATTATATTTAAAATCAGGCAACGAAAAAAGGCTTTCAAGCACTCACTAGCACATAATGCAACAACATGCTCATTCAAGATTTACATCTGTACTTTCATCTCCTCCCTTGCCTCCTTCCTTGCCCTCTCCTCCTCTAACGTCCACCGTCTCTCTAATCCCCATTTGTCAAGCCCAACATCGATCGGGTTACGAATACCACGCTGTTTAGCAAACTTACGCATCTTGTTTTTGTGATGTTTAACTAATAAATTGACGTAATAAGGTCCATATCCCCTCTTTCATGCAATTACTTGCCTCCACTTCATTTCATCCAAGAACTTAGCTTGACCATCGTAACATTCCCATCTGTATTTTCTAGTGCTCTGTTCAAATAAAAAATTATATCATATATATATTAGCAAAAGAAACAAAATACGACTTCATGTTTACCAAAAAATAACCAACATTATCATAGTCAACCATATGGCCGTAATAATGGCCTATTCCAAGCTCTGAAGGGACTAGACCGTAGTTGGATTTAACACCACATTCGTACTTGACTGAAGGTGCTTTGTAAATTAACCTTTCTTTCTTCTTTTCCTTTGTCTTTGGTGGCTCCGGTCATTGATTCTTAGGACTTGTAGAGCCACTCATTGAAACGATACTTCGCAAATCCATAATGCTACAAGATAATACATTAGTACACGCACACATATAGAGTTAAACACTTAAACAGATACATTTTCCCACTTACTTCGTGTTTGTTCGGACACACAAACTCCAACATATTCTCAGGGTTTATCACGGCTCGATCTCCGTATTCGCACAGAGGAGGTTCCTCGAGTCGTCTAACTGTGGCTTAGGTGCTTCTTATTAGCCGTCATTGGCGGGAGGTTAGGGAGGGTGGAACCCACTGCTTGAAGTGCTCACGTGGATATCTCCCTCTACACCAATCGTCGAAAAGGAGGTATCATATGATCAAACTTGTCTGCACCGTCGATTCACTGAAAGAAAAAACACCTATCATGGTCCTACACAACAAGATTCCAATAAAATATAGTAGCCTACTTACACAAATGAAGAAAAAAGATAGTGGAAATAATTACTTATATTGAAACTGACTGTATGTGTAGAAGCAACGCGTCCGCTGTGTCTAGGATGTCTCGATTAAAACACGTCGATCGGGAAACCACAGTCACAGTTAGGGACAGGGAGGTCAGGAAGGACGGGGGTATCTTTGCTAGACGTGTCGGGGTATAATTCTCGAGGACGACCCGTTTTTGCCTAAAACTCCTCCCTGATATATTTCTTGCATCTGACAAAACGGTTGTAGTTTAACAAATAAAAATCAAAACATCACAAATTAATGTCAATGAGAACTATTTGCATTACAAAAAAATATAACCTACACTCTGGTGCAAACTCCTATCTTAGATGCAAACATGAAAACTATATAAAAACTAGACTTTAGGTCAGTAAAAAATAAAATTTAGGTATATCATCAGTGTGTCCATATATTTATTCACATATAAAAGTTGAGATACAAACTCAAACAAGCAAAACACATGGTAATCATAATTCTAACTAACCAATTAACCTTAACACTGACAATCCTAATCCTAATCCTTCGATCCACGTTCTAACAAACTCATATTTTTCTCCATACCCTAACTACTCATTCAAATCATTCGATCCACCGTGGAGGCCGAGGAGGAGCTTCATTACCTTGACAAGGCCGAGGAGGGGCTTCGGAAAAGGTAGAGAGGGGAACGCCAAGGAAGGAAAGTTTGGTGGCTGGTCGTGGGGGAGCCGGGAGGCAATGGCATGGCGGTGCGGGCTGGGAGGCGCGCCGGCGGGGGCAGGGCGGCACGGAGGCGGCTGTTGTGCCCTGGTGACTGAAACAGAGACGGAGGGGTAGGACTGGGCCGTGGGCCTATATTATGCTCTACCACGCCCTGAAAGGTGGCGCGCCACTGCCACGCCATGATGCGTGGCGCGTCACCGCCGCGCCCTAATCGGTGGCGTGGTAGAGCTGGCCACGTCACCGGTCAGGGGCCCTGTTCACTGCCACGTACGTAGCCTCGCCGCGCCCTCATGCATGACGCGGCAGCGTTAAATTGCCGCGCCGTGCGAATAGGCGTGGCCAAAAGTGTTAAATTTAAAAAAAATAAACAGTGTTAATTTTAAAATTAATTTAAAAAATATGTTAAAAAAAATCTTTGGTTGAATGTAAGAGGGCTGGGGCCTGGCTTGGGCTGGCCAGCCGTACCGCCTAAGCCTAGCCCGGGTTGAACCCCCGGATTCGGCCGTTCTTGTGGAGCCTGGGCGCCATCTCCGTCCCCGTCCGGCAGGGTCGTTCCCTCGCCGCCTAGGCGCGTACCCGGTGACTTCTCCAGTTCTCCGCTGCTTCATCTCTGATTCTCTGTCCGCGGCACCATCTCTGTCCCCGTCCGGCAGGGTCGCAGCTCCGCCATCTCCATCCGCAGGGAGAGCACGGCAGGACGACGGAGATTCAAGCCCTTCCCCACCCGCGACCCCACCCGCGACCCCGCCCTGCTGTGGTGCCACCGTGCTCGCCCTGCTGTTGGCCGCCGGTAGCGGTACAAGTACCAGGGCGAGCCACGGCTACTGCTCCCGACGACAGAGACGGAGGAGCACGCGCAGGCGGTGTACTATGCCGTGGGGATTGGGACCGGCAACGACAGCCAGAACGAGGCGCAGGTGGCCAAGGAAGCTCCGTGTTGTTCAGTAAATTCAGTTAACCATGGAATTCTAACGCCCGTGTTGTTCAGTACATACACTGAAAACCTGTTGCGGTTTCAGTTAGATCGAGTCCAATTATCTAGTGGTCTCACCATGTTTTCCCTGTCTACTGCAACTCAGCACGGTGGACCAGTTCAGCGGTGAGAGCAATCCGGTGACACTCGCACTTGGCGGAGAAGAGGTTAGAAGCTTCACTCCTGAAATTTTTTTCTCCACATTCTTCAGGAGTTCAGATGATTCGAGGCTTGATAGACGTCCTAATTCAGACATTAGTACTGTACTTCTAGAACTTTTGCACAATTCTGATGGTTTATACTTATACAGCTGACTTACGATTACTCTTCTGCTTTTGTTTTTTTTTGTTCAAAATTGCAGTTTGGACCACGGCGAAGTCTGTTGTCTCATGCCAAGGAGCCACTGGTGTTTGAGGTTACCAATTTGGAGAAGAGGTGACTGTATTGAAACAATTCAGACAACCAAACAAAACCTAGGGATAGCCAGGCTTAGATGGTACAGATAATCAAACAACTAGGAATTGGTTTAGTGGGAGCAGGCTAAGGCTGGCCAGGCTAGGATTGTAGCCAGGCTAGAAATTGACCGGAAAACCAAACACACCCATATAGTACTAGTAGAGGCAATTTTTTTTAGATAAAGGTCCTTATTGTGAGATAAGTGATGCACACAGGAGCTAGTAGCATGACATCATCAAGTAACAAGTAGTGGACCGGAACATGCAAGGAGCTAGTAGAACAGGCACTGCGCGAGTACGCGTGATGGCTGGTCCGGTCGGTGATCACACGAGGCGGCGGCAGATGGTGACGCCATCGTCGATGGTGAGCTGGCACACGTCCACGCGCTCGTCAGCGGCGAGCATGGCGTTGAGGTCTCGCATAACAGCCGAGGTGCGGCGGTCAAATTCCGACAGGGGCGCGTCGGGCGGCAGCGCCACCATGCCCGCCCACAGCGTGTCGTCGTACACGATGACGCCGCCGACCCGCACCAGGCGGAGCAGCTGCTCGTGGTACCGCACGTAGTTGGGCTTGTCGGCGTCGACGAAGGCGAAGTCGAAGGCGCCGTGGTTGGCCTCGTCGGCGAGCAGCGCGTCCAGGTGCTCCAGCGCGGGGCCCTCGCGGAAGTCGATCTTGTGCGCCATCCCGGCCTTCTCGATGAAGGGGCGGCCGATGTCGTAGTACTCGCGGCTCACGTCGACGGCGATCACCTTCCCGTCGTCGGGGAGAGCCAGCGCCGTGGCCAGCAGGGAGTAGCCCGTGAACACGCCGACTTCGAGGGTGCGGCGTGCGCCGGTGAGCTTGATGAGCATCTGCAGCAGCCGCGCCTCGTCCGGGGAGGACTGCATGAAAAAACGCTCGTGCTTGTCGGTGACGAGGCGCAGGTCACGCATGCAGTCCGGCTCGCGCGGTAGCACCGACGTGTCGATGACGTACTGCATACGCGTGCAGTGCATAGTGATTAGTTAAGGCGATCCACAACGAGTAGCTAGCTGTAGCTGGTTATTCTATTTTAGCAGGCTCAGGCTGTATGTTACCTTGTACAGCGCCTCGCTCTTGAGAATCGTCTTGCTGGTTTCGCTGCTGGCCGCCGCCATCTCTCTGGTTCGTTCGCTTGCAGGTGGTGATACGTAGCTAGCAGCTCACGGTCACTGAGTCACAGGTGACCCCCAGCTCGAACCGACCTTGCAAACCACGTTTTAATTTATAGTACGTAGCTGGCAGAGAAGATTCCGTTTCTTGGTTTGCAAGAAGCCCACCGTCAATCCGCCGCGTTGAATGGTTTAGATTAGTCCTTGCCCTGCTCAAGAATTCGTCGCATCGCGTCAGCCATGAATGTGGTAGTCAAGAGAGTATACGAGCAGGCACAGTGGATCGACTGACTTTGTGTGGCGGATTTTGAGAGTGAAATCACTGACGACAAATGCATGGTGGCCGGCCGGTCGTGGTCGTGGCGGCTTGCTCTCCTGGTTGGTTGGTGCGGGTGTCAAAAGATGATGCAGGAGAGATTGAGAGGGAAAGCCCTCGTGGAAAGGAAGACCAATGATCCAAGGACAGGAAGAGGATCGATTTTGCTGCGACCCGCTGTGGCATGCAGTGTCTGGATTGCCTTCTTCATCGAGACCATATTTCGATTTGTTTTTCAATGAAAGGAACGAGGCCGATATATACGTCCAACTGCTGGCTGTTAGCACAGTGTTTCGTGAGAGGCAGAAGCTGGAGCTGCAGCACCAACAGCTGCAAAAAAAAAAAAGCTGCCGAACAGTTCTTCACCATGGCATAGTTTTTCTAGCGTATACTTATGTCGACAGGGAAAAAGTGATCAAGAAGCAAATTTGTGGGCCCGAGGACGCTACGTGAAAAATAGTTTATAGCAACAAAATTTTTTAGATGCAGCTGGTATTAGAGCTGCCCCTACAATGGTGTCGGTGTTTTGAGTAAACACCAACTAGTAAATTTATATGTGTTGCGCGTTAGGCCTGGATGGTGTGCTAAAGAATACAAGGTTTATACTGTTTCGGGCAGAATGTCCCTACGTCGAGTCTGCTGCTGCTTATGTTTTTAGTACCGAAAAAGGTTCGTAGTAGGGGGTGAAAGGATCAAGATGCCTAAGAGGGAGGTGAATTGGGCTAATTCTAAATTTTCTTGCAATAATTAAATCCTGCGGTTAGCCCAATTAACCCCTTTGCCTAGAAAAATGTTTCTATTAATTTAACGCACAAAGGACTTGCAACCTATGTTCCAAACTTACTCTAGCATGTCAATTCTATGAATGTAAAAACAAGTATTGAATTGCTCAAAGTAAATAGAGAGAGGAACGCGATGATGTTTTGTCGAGGTATCGGAGAGTCGTCACTCCCCACTAGTCCTCGTTGGAGCACCCACGCAAGGGTGTAGCTCACCCTTGATCCGCGCAAGGATCAAGTGCTCTCTACGGGTTGATTCTTTGACACTCCGTCGTGGTGAATCATCCACAACCGCTCACAACTTGAGTTGGGTCACCCACAAGCTCCGTCGGGTGATCACCAAGCTTCCAATCGCCACCAAGCCATCTAGGTGATGGCGATCACCAAGAGTAACAAGTACGAACTCTCACTTAACCATACGAAGCCTAATGAGAACGGTGGATGCACACTTTGCTACTCTTGATTCACTAATGAGGCTACTCTCTTGGATTCTCAAATCTCAATCACCTCACTAGGATCTTGCTCTTCTTGGCACTCACAAACGTATTTCTAAGCTGTTGGAATGAGCAAAAGTGACTCCTCACACGAGTAGAGCTTCTATTTATAATAAGGGCTGAAAAACGAACCGTTATGTGCCTTTGCGGGGTGATCAGACACTCCAGTCATGTTGACCGGACGCTCTGGTCAGTTCAACCCGCACACCAGTGTTTAAGTGTTGACCGTACGCTCGCAGCGTCCGATCATCACTGACCGGACGTGTTCGGTCGCATTTAACACTCACTGAAACCTTACTGTACTCGATCGAACGCTAAACCTCCAAGGTCCGGTCAGTACTGACCGGATGCGTTCGGTCGTAGATTTACTCTTCTAGAACCTTACTGGAGTCGACCGGACGCTGGCCCTCAGCGTCTGGTCACTCGACCACTCAGGGTCCGGTCGCGTCAGATGCAATCTCCTTGATCAAATGAACTGACCGGACCCTGCAGCCAGCGTCCGGTCCGACCGGAGCCATCGTCCGGTCAGCATTTGACCCTCCATTCACTTCCAACTCTCAAACATATGTGAATAAAGTTTTGCTCCAACGAATCTTAGGCATATGTAGGAGCTACCTAGCGCTAGTTTTGACAAGTGTGCACCACACCTAACTCACCAGACTCATCTAGGTCAAGCTACCCGTTCATACCCCCCTTAATAGTACAGTCAAAGGAAAAACAAAGTCATAAACTACTCTAAGTGTCTCTCCAACTCCAATCGACACTTAGGACTAGTTATCCTTAACCTAGTCGTCCATCCTTTAAAAACCGAAACGATTTCCATCGTAGGGGCATGGCCACCTTGATTGCCCAATTGATCTCTATTACCATGACCTAACTTAATTGCCTCTGCAAAACACACGTTAGTCATAGTAATCTTGTATTGTCATTAATCACCGAAACCCAATAAGGGGCCTAAATGCTTTCAATCTCCCCCTTTTTGGTGATTAATGACAATACCACCTCGAGTATGTAAAAGAGTGAGATTTTTGACATGCTTGATTCATATAAGCTTTTGTCAATAAGAACAAAGTAGTTAGGCAAGCTTATATGACCCAAGCCAATATGATGTACTCAAAAGATATGAAATAAGCATGAGTACAAGAGGTGAAACTCATTTGCATCGGAGTAAAGCGTGGAAGCAAAAGCAAATGAGCATAACACAAGTGATATGACACAAAGGAATTCAAAGTTGAGAGCACACATGTCATATATCACAATTACGTAGATATCACTATCATATAGATATAATAGTATGCATGAAAGTAAACACACGAATGCATAATAGTAATAGTGTATCACATAAATAAAACTCTAAATGTATATAATAGACTAATAGCTAACTAGGCTCCCCCTAAAAGTTGCCCCCCTGAGTCTACATACTCGAACCCTCTCCCTCTTTGGCGTCAAATACCAAAACCTAAGGGTCGGTCGGCGGGGTTGCAACAGACGAGCCGAGCGCTGAGGTACGAGGGGCAAGCTAGAACTGGGCGCCATCATCATCTGACCCTGAGCTCTATACTAACTGACCCTCTATGGCCAGAAGTGTCGCTGAAGTGATCTGGGTCTGAGCTAGGGCAGGTGTTGCCTGCGATGCTGCAGGTATGTCTATCGTAGGATCTGAAGATGCGACAGAAGAAGGGAGCCTCTGAGTAGTCACGGCGATGGGATCTGCTGTAGAAGGACCTGGGGCATACATATGTGGCGATGTAGGCATCCCTGTCAACTCGCTAAAACATGCTCCAAGACTCCTGGAGACTGACATGTCAGACATAAATAGCGAGGGTGACTGATTCGGTGTGAAGCCCGTCTAAAGTGGTGTGAACTACGGGGCTACCACTAGCGAGGATAACCACTGGGACACCTATATTATGGGGGAAGCAAACGAAGCTGGAGGCGGCCCCTGACTCTGAAGCCCACTAGGCTGTACTGCTAGAGTCGTCATAGTGGTAGTAGGCTGACCAATCTAGGGCGAAGGCTGTGGCTGTGGGGCCCGAATGGCTATCACTACATGCTGCATGAATCCCAAAAGCTGCTGCTGCATGAGTAACTACTGCTGATGCATCTGCTGCTGCTGCTACTGGAGGACCTACTGTTGTTGCTAGAACTTGTCCCAATGAGCCTAAAACTGTGCAAAGTTGGTAGCAGTCTCCTAAGCCTATCTAGCCTAATCCTGCTGCATCCGCTCAAGGATAGCAATCAAAGCGGGGTCTATCTGCGGGGTAAGTGGAGCTGAGCTAGAACTACCAGCCTCTGCATCATGTCTGCATGGAGGCATCTGAGGAATAGGCAGGTAGTCATCATCTAAACTGTCACTAGACTCGCTCCTCTCCTCCTAAGCCTCAAGCTCCTCCTCCTCAGTAGCTGCTATGCCTCTAATAATCTCGTCCTACTGAGCTATAGACTCTAGTATATCTAGACGATGGCGAGGCTAACTGGGTGCCTGTGGCGTGCTATGCCTGATCCTCTATGCCATGTTATAGGCAGGAAACTCAGTGGTGGCACCTCTGTACTCTGCAACCATCTCTGGTGACCTAACTTGCACAGCCTTGAGTATAAGGAATATGATCCAATGTGCATATGGAAGCTGCCTATGACCCTTGAAGCCCTTAGCTATAGTATCCTCCATCTCTGATAAAAAGAGGTCCCAAATATCAAACACTATCTACTGCATCAGGGCGTTGAGGAGCCAAAGCTATAGGCGAGTCAAGCCCTCTCTGTATCCCATTCTGGGAAGTAGTGTCCTCCTTATGATAGCCTCTAGCACTCTAGCTATAGGAGTAAGATTACTAGGGTTCCTCCTCGACCCCTCACCAAAGGGCTCCTTAAAGCAATGGCGCACAAGATCTGTAGGGGGCACCATACCACCATGAGGGCGCCTGGGAGGCTCTTGCTATCCATAACATACCTCATGTAACTTGATAGGCTGCTCTTGTAACCTCAGTATCTCCCTAGCCCTCTAACTCATCATCCTGTAGTCTCTACCTCTGAATGCAAAGTGTATAAAGTTATGATGCGGGTCAATGTAGAGCGAAGCATAGAACTACCGAACCCAAGATGGTACATACAATCCTATCCGGCCAATCGGATCTGTCAGCCCTGGTAGATATGCAAGGTAGGGGTGAATGTGCTCTCCAGCTGCTGCAACTATAGCCTCTATGTTGTAGACTCTGAGATCTGAAGACTGCTCCACTGTTCAGATAGGCATTATAGAAATCCTCCTACAGTGGCGTGTAGAAAACCTCTACTGCTCTCTCATCCCTCCTGGGTGGAAACCATACATCAAACTCTACAAACCTCAGCTACTGAACCTGCTTGGCTATGGCGGCCTAAAAGTCAAGGTGGGTCACTAGAGGCGGACCCTGTGGTCTAGGTGGTGGGCGTGATCTCCTGCGTTGAGTAGCTGGCCTTGGTGAGATTGGAACACGGGTATGACTAGAGTGGTGTTGTTGTGGCTAGGGTGCCTGCTCGGTCTCCTCAGCCTCCTCGGCCTGCTGGCCTTGCTCACCCTCCTGAGGCTACTGTGACGGCTATCCCTCCTATGTCTCCTGAGCTGGCTCAGGCCCTTGAGTCTATTGTGGCACTGCTGGTGGGGGCTGTTGCTGTGACTCCTGCTATGACTCCCCCTGAGGCTGAGGATCCACAATGGGAAGACATCGTCCTGCCATCATGACAGTCCCAGGTGGACAACCATGAAGATGCTCAATATGCTCAAGTCTGCCCTGGGCCTCTAGTGACAGATGATCTACAATGACAACTCCACTGTGGGCACCTCCTCTCTCGGCATGCTCTATGGCCTCAGCAACTGTAGCTGCTCTGGCTGTCTCTGCATCGGGGTACTTGCGCTTCTTTGATGCAACCTTCTTTGTTGCCTTGCCTTTAGGACTTGTAGGCAGGCGAGGCGGAGGCCTCTGATAATCATCTCCTAGACCACCACCAACATTCTTGGTGCGAGCCATCTGATCTAACTAGAACCACTACCGCTAACAAGATCAACTATCCACTGACACTTTCGAGGCTTGGCCTCAATCCATACTCGCGAGCTTAGCTCTGAGTTGACTATCAACTACCACTGACACCTCAACGACATCGACTCGCTGCACGATGGAATAGAAGGATATACAAGTAAATACGATATATCTAATAGATGTGAAACCCTATGAGAGCAAGCAATGTAGGTACGAAATTAAATCGACTGGCTTGCTACCTAATGAACCGACAATCCAAAGAAAAGGAGAGAAGCATCACATGGGGGATCATCGGGACCGCTAGGGTTAAGGTTCGCGATGAATCAATGGCCCTAGTTGCAATTGAAGTCAAAGCTTTGAAACCGATCTAGATCAAAGCAAAGTGGATGCTAGGGCATGGCCTTACCGGCATGGAGCAATGGGTGAGAACTTTGTAGTGACTCTTGGTGGTGAGGAAGCACGACAGGCGCGTAAGAGAGGACGGCGGTGGAGCTTGGTGTAGTGGCTCGGTGGTGCACGAGAACAGCAATGAAGGCGTGACTCGAGGAGGCGCTGGCGGTGGCACACGGGCACAGATGTGTGGCTGCTAGGGCGCGAGAGACTGCGCATGAGCATGGGAGGTGGTAATGGAGGCAGCACGGGCTTGCGGCTAGGGCAGGGAGTAGATGCAGGATAGGTACAACTGGATTAGTTATAAAGGGGTCCCCCATGTGAGTAGAAAAGGAAATGGATGAGATGTCCAGAAAACACACGTTTTCTACTGACCGAACGCTCCGATGGTAGCGACCGGACGCTACCACCTAGCGTCCGGTCGATTCCAGAGAGGTCTAATTCCTCTAGAATCGCGATCGGACATAGCCAGGGTCTGGTCAACTTAGTCTTCGTCTTCTTCACACGACCGGACGCTAAGACGTCTTTTGACCGGACGCTGAAAGACAGAGTCCGGTCACTCCTTCGTAGCGAGTTCACCTCCTGTGAACTGACCAGACGCTGGACAGCAGAGTCTGGTGCAGCATCTGGTCACTCTTTTTCAGCAATTCTTTAATGTTCCTCTGCGCTGCCTGTTCCCAATCAAGTTCCAACTCAAATAAGATCCAAATAAATACCAATTGAGACTGATGTGAGTGATCTTTCTTAAACCCTCATATTTTTCAAAATATTTTGCCTTAGGCTATAATTCTTTTTAAAAAAATAGGCAATAAGAGGGCAAATGGAACAAAACGATAAAACAACATTCATGCATATGCAATACTTGTAAGTAAATCTAGTTGCTTGTCAAGTTTAATCCAAGGTTAAGCTTCTTCATACACTTTTCGGCGGTTATCTTAACCATGTTAGACAAGCCCTATATGCATTATAAAGCGTTAAACATGTTGTATATTACAATGAATGCAAGGGACAACACAAGCTCAATTTTTAGTGAAGCTGCTAAAATCAAGCACATTGAGCTCATTCTGCAATCTACAAAATATAGCCTCATCTAGCGGTTTAGTAAAGATATCCGCTAATTGATCTTCGGTTCTCACACCTTCTAGTGATATATTATTTTTAGCAACATGATCTCTTAGAAAGTGATGGCGGATATCTATGTGCTTTGTGCGAGAGTGTTGAACCGGATTATTTGAAAGTTTTACCGCACTTTCATTGTCACACAAAAGAGGTACCTTTTCTAGAACTACACCATAGTCTAGCAAAGTTTGTTTCATGTATAATATTTGTGCACAACAAGCACCCATGGCAATGTATTCCGCTTCGGCGGTGGATAAAGCTACACTATTTTACTTTTTGGAGGACTAAGACATAAGTAGTCTACCAAGCAAATGGCACCCTCCAGATGTGTTTTTTCTATCAACTTTGCAACAGGCATAATCTGAATCGGAATACCCAACTAATTCCAATCTAGCTCCTTTGGGATACCAAAGGCCAATGCTTGGTGTGTGCTTAAGGTACCTAAGGATTATTTTTACGGCAATTAAATGTGTTTCCTTAGGATTAGCTTGAAATCTAGCACACATACACACACTAAACATGATGTCCGGCCTAGATGTGGTTAAATATAACAAGCTACCAATCATAGAACGGTAGAGAGTTTGATCAACCGGGTTACCTCCCTCATCTAGGTCGAGATGTCCATTGGTAGGTATTGGTGTCTTGATTGGCTTACATTCATCCATCTTGAATCTCTTGAGAAGATCTTTTGTGTATTTCTCTTGAGAGATGAAGATACCTTCTTTCATTTGCTTGGCTTGAAAACCAAGAAAGAATGTAAGCTCACCAATCGTTGACATCTCGAACTCCTTTGACATCAATTCACCAAATTCTTTGCATGAGTCTTTATTTGATGATCCAAAGATGATATCATCAATATTTACTTGACAAATGAAGATATGCCCATCAAGCTTCTTGGTGAATAGTGTGGTGTCGACCTTTTTAATGGTGAAGCCCTTCTCAATGAGGAAGTCCCGAAGGTGCTCATACCAAGCTCTTGGGGCTTGCTTAAGCCCATATAGTGCCTTGGACAACCTATAAACATGATTAGGATATCTAGGGTCTTCAAACCCGGGAGGTTGATCAATATAGACTAGTTCATTAATAAAGCCATTTAAAAATGCACTTTTCACATCCATTTGATATAGTTTCATTTCATGATGTGATGCATATGCAAGTAGGATACATATGGCTTCTAATCTTGCAACCGGTGCAAAAGTCTCTCCAAAATCTAAACCTTCAACTTGAGAGAACCCCTTTGCAACTAGTCTTGCCTTGTTCCTCACAACAACACCTTGATCATCTTGCTTGTTGCGGAACACCCACTTTGTTCTAATGACTCTTGCACCTTTTGGTCACTCTTCAAGATTCCAAACTTCATTGCGAGTGAAGTTGTTCAACTCTTCATGCATGGCATTGATCCAATCCGGATCTTTAAGAGCTTCTTCTACCTTGGTAGGCTCATAGCAAGAGACAAAAGAGTGATGAGCAATAAATGAGGTAAGTTTTTGAGATCGAGTCATCACCCCCTTTGTTGGACTCCCTATGATGAGATCTTGTGGATGATCTTGAAGGAGAGATGTGTTTCTTCTATTGATCACTTGAGGAGGAGGTTGTGGAGCATCAACATCTTGTGCTTGTACCACCATTTGCTCATGGGAGATATGAGTATCTTCATTTTCTACTCTCCCAACTTTTTCACCATCTTATGGTACATTTGATGAAGAAGGTTGGTTAATGACTTGTACATCATCTTTTGGCTTGATGTCTCCCACCGGAATATTCTTCATAGCCTCCCTCAATGGTTCATCACCTACATCATCAAGATTTTTATGTGCTCCTTGGGAGCCGTTAGATTCATCAAATTCCACATCATATGTTTCTTCAACCAAGCCGGTGGCATGATTAAATACTCTATATGCTTTGGACTTCAATGAGTAACCAACAAGAAAGCCAATATCACAACGTCTTTGGAACTTCCCTAGGTGTTGCCTCTTTTTGTAGATGTAGCATTTGCAACCAAACACCCTAAAGAAGGAGACGTTCGGCTTTTTCCCATTGAGCAACTCATAAGGTGTCTTGCCAAGGAACTTTTGAAGGAATAGGCGGTTGGATGCATAGCATGCGGTGTTGATTGCTTCTACCCATAGAGCTTCGGGAGTGTTGTACTCATCAAGCATTGTTCTTGTAAGAGTGATCAATGTCTGGTTCTTTCTCTCAACTACACCATTTTGTTGAGGAGTATAAGTTGCTGAGACTTCATGTTTGATTCCAACTTCATCATAATAGGCTTCAATGTTTGTGTTGTCAAATTCTTTGCCATTATCACTTCTAATCTTCTCGAGCTTCACTTCAAATTCATTTTGTGCTCTCTTGGCAAACTTCTTGAAGCAAGATGCAACTTTGGATTTATCAGGAAGAAAGAATACCCATGTATACCTTGAATAGTCATCAACAATCACAAGACAATAAAGATTTCCTCCCAAACTTTTGTATGTTGTTGGTCCAAATAAATCCATATGAAGGAGTTCTAGCACTTTTGTGATTGACATGAAAGCTTTGGTTGGATGAGTATTTGCAACTTGCTTGCCGGCTTGACATGCACTACAAAGCTTGTTCTTTTCAAACTTCACATCCTTCAACCCTCTCACCAAATCATTCTTCATAAGCTTCTTGAGTGAGCTGATCCCAACATGAGCAAGTCTTCTATGCCATAGTCACCCAAGTGTTGTTTTGGTGAATAAGCAAATCTTCAAATTTATATCTTTGGAGGTGAAGTCCGCTAGATATAAGTTGTTGTATCTAAATCCATTGAATATCACTTGATTATCATCTACCTTGGATACAACAACCTCCTTCTCGGTAAACAAGCATTGGAAGCCAAGATCACACAATTGTCCAATGGATAGCAAGTTGAAGCTCAATGAAGCAACATAAAGCACATTGGAGATGGAATGATCATTTGATATTGCCACTTTGCCCAATCCTTTGACCTTGCCCTTTGAGTTATCTCCAAATGTTATTCTCTCTTGTCCATCTACCTCTTCATCTAGTGAGGTGAACATACAAGAATCACCGGTCATATGTTGAGTGCAACCACTATCAATAACCCAATGACTTTCACCGATCTTGTAGTTCACCTACACACACAAGAGATTCAAGCTTTAGGAACCCAAACTTGTTGAGGGTCCTTCACCTTCTCAACAAGTGACTTAGCCACCCAAATCTTCTTAGGCCTATTCTTGTTAGGGGGTCCTAAGAACATGACTTTCATCTTTCCACTAGAATCATTTCTAAGCATGTAGTGAGCATTGAAGGCAAAGGGTCTAGCATGCTTGGGCAAGGGTTGTGGTGGTGGAGTTTGGTACTCATGAGCAAAGTGGTCTTCTTGTCTACACTCAAAACATCTCTTTGGCTTTGGCTTTGGCTTTGGCTTTGATTGTTGTTGTTGAACTTGAGCCTTCTTCTTCTCTACACTTGCCACATATCCAATGCCACTTCTATCCATCTTCATGATGGTGTTCATGAGTAGCTCACTTTGGAGATGCTTGCCTCTTGCAAACTTGCTCAATCCCATCTTGAGATGCTCTTTCTCCATCTTGAGCTTCTCATTCTCAAGGATCAACTCTTCATCATGATCAAGAGTTTCTAGCACAATGGTGTTGTGGCTTTTCATCTCTTCAAGATCTTTCATGAGCTTTTCATTTTCATTCTTGAGCTTGACATATTCATCATAGTCATTGCACTCAACCACTTTCTTGCCTTTGCCACTAGATCCTTGCTCAATGCTCTCATCAATTAAATCATCACATGATGTAGCTATATCAATCTTAACAACATGGTTAGCAGCATCATGTGGCTCATTTGGTAAAAATTCTTGAGCAATAACAAGAGTATCATAATTGATCTTTAGAGTTATATATTCATCTTTTAGCTTGTTGTGGCTAGTGATGAGCTCATTGTGCACCCACTCAAGTTTATCATGTTTATCTTTAAGCTCTTTCTTAGAAGATTTGAGCTCCTTGAGTTTGGATGATATAGCATCATTTGTTTTTTTAAGCTCAACATTAGCCTTTTCCAATGTATCGCATTTAGCTAAGAGTGAATCATTTTTAGCATCAAGCTTTTCATTTTTAGCTCTACTCTTTCTAATGATCTTAGTGTATTGTTTTAGTATTTTGACAAGATCATCATATGAAGGTGAATCATCATCATCGCTATCGCTATCGTCATCACTAGCTTGCTCATCGTCACTACTATCATCATTATTAGTTACCTTGTGTTCACCCTTGGCCATAAGACATAGGTGTGTAGAGGATGATGGCGATGGTGGCGGTGAAGATGAAAGATCAATAGCAATGGATGCCACCTTCTCATTTTCACTATCATCATCGGATGATCCACTAGATGAATCAATGTCCATAAGCCAATCACCGATGATGTAGGCATTTCCACTCTTCTTCTTCTTGTGGAAGTCCCTCTTTTTGTCATCTCTCTTCTTGTATGGCTTGTTCTTCTTCTTCTCATCTTCATCTTTGTTACTTGAGTCATCTTTCTTGCTCTTGTCCTTGTTCTTGAACTTGTCTTTCTTGGGCTTGGTGCATTGATGTGCTAGATGACCAAGTTCACCACAATTGAAGCAATCTATTTTGGAGATTGGCTTTCTTCTAGAGCTTGTGAAGAACTTCTTCTTCTTGCCGTCGAACTTGATGCCACTCTTGTTTAGCTTCTTTAGCATTTTGGTGGCTTTCTTCACCATGAGAGCAAGATCTTCATCTTCATCTTCTTCATCACTTGAGCTCTCATACTCAAGTCTTGCTTTGCCCTTATCTTGGCTAGCTTTGAATGCTAAGTCTTTCTCTTTCTTCTTGGTAGAGGATGAGCCATCTTGTGGCATGATGTGCATACATATCTCATGAGCATTGATCTTTCCCAAAATTTATGTTAGTGTAGCGGTGGAAAGATCACCTTGGTGTAGCATAGTCACAATATGCCCATATTTGTTAATGGGGAGGACACTTAAGATCTTTCTCACAACGTCGGATGGTGACATTTGAGTAAGTCCAAGCCCATTGACTTCCTCTACAAGAACATTCAAACGTGAATACATCTCATTAGCATATTCTTTGGGAAGCATCTCAAATGAATTTAGCTTTTTAATTACAAGATGATAGTGTTCCTCATGCTCACTCTTGGTTCCCTCATGGAGCGCATAAACATCCAACCATAGTGCATGGGCGTCTTTGTGGTTCCTTACGCGGTTGAACACATCTTTGCAAAGGCCTCTAAAGATGGTGTTTCGAGCCTTTGTATTCCACTTTTCATAATTAACCTCATCGCCTTGTAAGTGTGTAGCATCCTGAGGTTTTGGGAAGCCTTGTGAGGCGGCTCTAAGTATACCAACGTATAGAGCTTCTAAGTATGCCTCCTTGTGGATTTTCCAATATGGAAAGTCATCTCCCTCAAAGATAGGAGGAGGTCTATCCCCGTGAGACATCTTGCTCTAAGCGATTAAGCTTAAAAACATGAGCACGAGGCTCTGATACCAATTGAAAGGATCAAGATGCCCAAGAGGGGGGTGAATTGGGCTAATTCTAAATTTTCTTACAATAATTAAATACTACTGTTAGCCCAATTAACCCCTTGTGCCTAGAAAAGTGTTTCTATTAATCTAATGCATAAAGGACTTGCAACCTATGTTCCAAACTTACTCTAGCATGGCAATTCTATGAATGTAAAAACAAGTATTGAATTGCTCAAAGTAAATGCTCAAAGTAAATAGAGAGAGAGAGGAACGCGGCAATGTTTTGCCAAGGTATCGGAGAGTCGTCACTCCCCACTAGTCCTTGTTGGAGCACCCGCGCAAGGGTGTAGCTCCCCCTTGATCCGCGCAAGGATCAAGTGCTCTCTATAGATTGATTCTTTGACACTATGTCGCGGTGAATCACCTACAACCACTCACAACTTGAGTTGGGTCACCCACAAGCTCCGTCGGGTGATCACCAAGCTCCCAATCACCACCAAGCCGTCTAGGTGATGGCGATCACCAAGAGTAACAAGCATGAACTCTCACTTGACCACGCGAAGCCTAATGAGAACGGTGGATGCACATTTTGCTACTCTTGATTCACTAATGAGGCTACTCTCTTGGATTCTCAAATCTCAATCACCTCACTAGGACCTTGCTCTTCTTGGCACTCACAAATGTGTTTCTTAGCTGTTGGAATGAGCAAAAGTGACTCCACACACAAGTAGAGCTTCTATTTATAACAAGGGCTGAAAAATGAACCATTATGTGCCTCTACGGGGTGACCGGACGCTCCGGTCATGTTGACCGGACGCTCCAGTCAGTTAAACCCACACAACAGTGTTTAAGTGTTGACTAGACGCTCGCAGCGTCCGATCATCACTGACCGGACGCGTCCGATCGCATTTAACACTCACTAGAACCTTATTGTACTCGACCGGACGCTGAACCCTCAGGGTCCGGTTAGTACTGACCGGACACGTCCGGTCGCAGATTTACTCTTCTAAAACCTTACTAGAGTCGATCAGACGCTGGCCCTCAGCGTCCAGTCACGCTAGACGCAATCTCCTTGATCAAATGAACTGACCGGACCCTGTAGCCAGCGTCCGGTCAGTATTTGACCCTCCATTCACTTTCAACTCTCGAACATATGTGAATGAAGTTTGCTCCAATGGATCTTAGGCATATGTAGGAGCTACCTAGCGCTAGTTTTGACAAGTGTGCACCACACCTAACTCACTAGACTCATCTAGGTCAAGCTACCCATCCATACCCCCCTTAATAGTACGGCCAAAGGAAAAAACAAAGTCCTAAACTACTCTAAGTGTCTCTCCAACTCCAATCGACACTTAGGACTAGTCATCCTTAACCTTGTCGTCCATCCTTTAAGAACCGAAATGATTTCCATCATAGGGGCATGACCATCTTGATTGCTCAATTGATCTACATTACCATGACCTAACTTAATTACCTCTGTAAAACACACGTTAGTCATAGTAATCTTGTATTGTTATTAATCACCGAAACCCAACAAAGGGGCCTATATGCTTTTAGGGGTACAAACGGTTGAGAGAGGGACATGTCCCAAGTCTCTGATGGAAAGGTCGAAAGGATGCCAAGAGCTCGGTTGCTGCTTAGCTATGTCTTATGATGTGTAGGATTGATTCATCCCCTTAGTGGGGTGCCCTGCCCTCCCTTTTATAGACCAAGGAGGAGCATGGATTATAGATGGGAGAAAGAGGAAAAACCAGAGGTAGAGAAGGTCCTTCGAAGGTGTCAGGTCTTCCTTTTCCCTTGAGCCTACCCTGCTGACATGGCAGATGGTGCCAGGGATAGCACGTTCGTTTATCCTCATGGGGCCATGCTCTAGCTTTGTTCAGCAAGTGGTTATGTCACATCCTACTCTAGCGAATGGTGTGGCATGCCAGGGTGCCAAACCTTGACCCTACAAAGAGCAGATTGGGAAGTGACCATACGTTCGCACTGTAGATGATGTAAGTTCCCTTCTAAATTATAGTGGTTGTCGTATGTTTATGTCAGGATCCGTGTCCGAGGGCTGATGGTGGCACCCACAACACTGTAAGACGAAAGTCGACGCCTACAACACTATTTGGGCTCTGTCATGACTGAAAGGGCTTAAAGCACCTGTCCTGTCATATCCTGATGGTAGTTGCCCATAGGCGTGTAGGGTATGGTCCTCGGTACTGCAGTTGACTTAAGTGTCCTATCTTACCCTATGCTCATCATTATGAAGGAGCAGGGCACAGATGTTGGGCAAGGTGGAGCCGACCCTCGGACGTCGAGCGAGGCGGAGCCTGCCCTCAGACATCGGGCGAGGCGAAGTCCAACCCTCGGGGGTCGAGCGAGGCGGAGCCAGTCCAAGATGTCAGGCGAGGCAAAACCCTACCCTTAGACGTCGGGCGAGGTGGAGCTTGCCCCTAGACATCGGGTGAGGCAGAGCTTGCCCTCGAACGTCGGGCGAGGCAGAGCCTGTCCTCAAACGTTGGGTGAGGTGGAGAAAGCCTAGAATGTTGGGCGAGGCAAAGCCTGCCCTCAAACGTCAGACGAGGCGGAGCCCTGCCCTCGGACATCGGGCGAGGTGAAGTCTGCCCTCAGACGTCGGGCGAGGGGGAGCCTACCCTCAGACGTCGGGCAAGGCAGAGCTAGCCTAGGACATTGGCACAAGGTGGAGCCAATCTTCAGTTGTCCAGGCAAGAAGTTTAGATGTGTTTTTATCTATTCAGAACTATTAATGTCTGACGGTTATTAACTCCTTCTCTTTGGGTACCCTAGTATTAGGTCCCTGACAGTAGCCCCTGAGCCCTCGGGTGATTCGGATAGAATCGCTCGGGGGTGATTTGACTTGCCAGAGGGTGTGCGCCAGCGCATTCGACGGGTGTAGCCCCCGAGCCCTCGGGTAATTTGGATAGAATCATCTGAGGGGGTATTTCGATTCACCGAAGGTCAAGCCCCCAGGTGATTCAGAAAGAATCGCCCTGGGGGGTATATCAATTCGCCAGAGGGTGCGCGGGAGCGCACCCATCGGGTGTAGCCCCTGGGTGATTCGGATAGAATCGCCCTGGGGGTAATTCGGACCCTTCACGGGTATGGCTGTGGGATTTGGTGTTTTGACAACTGGATAATTTCAAGGGAACCCTAGTATCCCATTCATGGGGATTCGTCCAGGGTCAGCCTAGTCAAGACTCGATCATGGATTAAGACTCCCTTGAGGCTCGTGCACTTGAGTTTTGGCTGCTCGTGGGCCCATCTCTTGTTGGGATGGTCATCGAAACTATTGGGCCAACCCTCAAACTCCTAGGCCCAGGTGGGCCAGAGAAATGTTTTTCGACCTGTATCCCCTTTGCGGGAAAAGAGTCCTGGTCTGCCCGGGAAGGCAAAACGTCTGGCGTGACTTTGGTGGAAAAGGATAGGGATCACGGACACATATCCTGCGATGCGACATGGTGGTGTATCATGGCAGGCATGAAGATCTAGAAAGACGGTTGCTTTCCTCACATCCGTTGCCCCTATAAAACTAAGGGGTTCATCCCAAGGGTTCTGTACTTTGCCTCCTCACCTTTGCATCTACAACCTTCGCCGCCAATCACCTAAGCCTCTCATACCCGCATCGTAGCAGCCATCAAGCTCACATCCAACCACCCCCATCGTCTAATGGAGCAGTGGTGTAGATTCGATGTCACCCTCCAGCGCCTAGAGGGCCTCGTTCGCCGTGGCCTTCTTTGCACACGGACTGTCGCCGAGGAGTGGCGGCTGCCCTGCAATGAAGACGTGTTGTCGCCGCCCAAAAGCTACGTTGTGTCCTTTGCTCGCTTCCATGAGCGGGGATTCACCACACCCGCCCACAAGTTTCTCCGGGGCTTGCTGCACTACTACAAGGTGGAGCTGCAACATCTGACCCCCAATGAAATCCAACACATTGCGGCATTCGTTGCCCTATGTGAGAGATTCCTAGGGATTAGTCCCTACTTCGACCTATTGTGGTATTTCTTTGCTGTCACCCTCTTGAAGAAGCGGGAGAAGAAGCGAGAGCTGAGTGTGCCGACGGGATGCGCCGACATCTCGCTCTGCAACAACTAGGTCAATGAGTACCTGTCGATGTGTTTGTTGACCTCCAACAAGGAGTGGCATTCGCATTGGTTCTACGTCAAGAACAACACAGCCACCCCCTTGCCAGCGTTCACCGGACGCCTCATCGAAGAGGTTCCAGAATCATGGAGGATGTGGGGGGTCCCAGATAAAGACAAGAAGAAAATCTAGGACCCTCTCACCGCCCTCCAAATTCTGAAGGAGAGGGGCATGAAGGGGTCAGGGATCATTGGTGCCTATCATACACAGAGGGTGGCACCACTGATGAGTCACACACTTCCCCTGTACCTGATGGCGCTCGGAGCATCGCTCGAGGGGACGACACTTGTCGATGAAGCGCTCCACCCTCTGAAGTGGAGCAGCACATCAAGTAGGCGATGGAGCCTTCGAAGGACAATGCCAGCGTCATTCTTGATTTCATGTATCTGGTGTCGGGGCATCCCCCAATGCTGCCAAAACCGGGGTACATCGACTTCGTAAGTTCTTTTTCCCCATCCCTCCTTTTTAATTGAGCTCCTAACTCCTCGATGCTGATATTGAGATAGCAGGACTAGCCAAAGAGGATCATCCTTATGGACCGCGTGGCTCCACTGTCGAAGGACCTGCTCGTGGTGATGGTGAATCGCACTGCGATCGAGTGGGAGAAGAAGACAAAGGAGGTCGAGAGGAGGAAGAAGCAGCAAAAACAACAAGCATGGGAGTGAGGAGAGGAGACAAACACTGGCGACGACGATGACGACGACGAGAATATGACGAGGTAGTCACCGATATTAAGTGGGACGACCTGGGAAGCAAGGATGCGCTAATAGGTACCCACTCGTCAATGTAGGGACCCTTCCCATTCCACGCAAGGGAAGGTGTCAACACAAAATTTTTGTCTCCATGCCTAGGACACACATAGCAAGCCAAAAGGGTCCGCTCGATGGAGCAGATCCGCCTAGCTTCAGCGCAAGGGTGGTCAATCCTACGCAATCCTCCCAAGACGTGCCAGTTAATTTGACCCTACAATTGACAATGAGAGAAAGCTTATCAGTAATTAAGGGCGGAACGTGCCGGTGTTGCCAGACAGTCCCAAGTGTACAGCTCCAAGAGCCGATATGAGAGGAGATCGACTAAATAGTCGATTCCAGCATATTCAAAAGGATAAATTGATTAAAACTCATGGGGTTGTATAAGAAGAATCGGTCATCATTCAGGATAAATATTATTTAAACAAATATTAATCAATGGCAACAAGATATCAATGATGATCGGTTTATATTGAGCCAATGATTACAAGTAACTGAACCCCTTTTTATATAAAGAAACAGTTCAACACCACTTAACCATTCAATAAAGATAAACCTAATAAACATGTTAGATCTCATCTATTGCCATAACCAGTGGGGCATGAGGCAGAATCATGCAGGCCATAGAAACAACAATAGACTCGACGACCCTAACTCATTACTAATATCAGTGGGGCATGAGGCAGAATCATGCAGGCCATAATACAATAATAAGATTATGGGGCTAACATATCTTTCAACTTATCTCTACTTCAATGATCTCATAATGTGAACTGTTCGTGAAAGCCCTCGATATCGGCTAAACATCCAATTCAGGCATAGCGTAAGTTAAGGTCATGCCTTTTCAGGAATGTGTCTACCAACTAACGATCCCCACTCCATGGTGCTAATAGTGGGGTGAGAGGTAGAATCCCACATGCCATGATAATGGGTCATGAAACGGTTCTCGCTAACCAATAGATCTACTGAAGATCGAACATGCCTTAACCGCACGCTATGCACGATTAAGATTGATATAAAACAACCGATAAGACATAACTCATCATTTAAGGTGTAGATTAGATCAATTTTAGATTAGCAAACGATGGGTTAAATAAGATATAAGGTCGATCTAGATCAATCTCAATCGGATAGAGTGATATTGTTGTAATTAGATAAACGATGAAAGCAATAAGCAATATTGGTAACTTAATGAATCTACCAAAGACTGCCATTCTAAGGTAGAGCCGATAACTTGAACTTGATCTAATTCAAGCAATGGGGTGTGTGGCAGAATCACACAGGCCATACTTGAATTAGATAAGAGTCGATAACTAGCCTATACCAGAGTCGCAGTGGGGGTCGACCGGATCGATACAGTCATACAAACAGAGGTATAAACCATGACAGTACTTATAGACAAGCAGTGGAGGTCGACCAGATCGATGCAGCCATACTCGCTAAAGAACTCACCAAGATCTACTCTACTCCTACTCCTAAGGGGTGGCCAGAGCCGACAAAAGTAATTGACTTGTATTTGATTGATTGTTGTCTTCTTTACAATAGCTGGGGTTTGGTATTTATACCCGGAGCCTAAAAATGAACCCTACTCGAGTATGACTCAATACAATTCTTTGGAATGAAGGAAATATTCCTATCTTAAGATAACTTGGACTCTCATTGCAGAGTCCGATATGTATCTTCCTGGCACCCATCATATCACGTCATCGTTATCTGTCGACATCATTCGGAGAGAATCGATCCAGTGTTGCATTTGATCCAGCAGATATCAATCTTTACTCTATCGAATCCTTGATTGGCATAATTCTGGAAGCCTGTGAGTTCCTACGCTCTTCTCCCAAATTTTGGTGTAAACAGAAGGTGAGGCCATGAGGCCGGAGGAGGCAGGCCGGACCGCTGTCCCATCCTTAGAACCATCAGGGGGCGGGTGGATCTATCACCGCGCCCAAGGTGCTAGTAGGGGGGAGTGGCCCCACTGCCATGCCTCAGGAAACAACAGGGACGGGCGGGCCCATCGCCGCGCCCTAAGAGCCAGCGGGAGCGGGCGAGTCTACCGCTGCGCCCGCGGTGCCGAGAGAGGGGAGTGGCTCTGCCGCCCTACCCCTAGATATGAGGAAGGCGAGCCCCTCAGCCCAAGAGCAAGGGATAGGCTCAAAACAATCCTACCCTAATGAGGGGGGTAGGGAACTGGGGGTTCATCCCCCAAATGTCTCCATCGCCCAACAATGCCGATGTATGTTGCCGATTCCTCTATTTTCTCTGATTTACATAGTGACTGACGCCTTTTGTTTCTTCTATAGCGTTGAGAGATGGGTCAGACGGGGCACTTCTATAGCGCTGATGCCCAAGAAGACCATCGCCCTTCAAGCAAAGCGGGGGCCACCGCCTGACGTCGCTCCTGTTGTGGGCGGGAGTGGAGCTGGCATCATAGCCTCATTGGTCAGTCTAGCGCCGCCTGCGGTGGTGCCCGTGCCCTTGGCGGGTCAAGCTGTCGGCGAGGCTGAGGAGGCATCCTCGGAGGTCGCCGCTCAACCGGTGATGGAAGTGATGCAGCTACCGATGTTGGGCCAGGCGGAGCTATTGGTCGCACCTGTTGCGTCGACCACGGCGAGCACAGCACAGCCAGATGAGGTCCCACCGATGGAGGTGGAGGTGATGGTGGCTACGATGGATGGGTCATAGCTAGGAGTGGTGGCGGCGGCGTCCGAGGTAGTGACACGTCCCATGCTACCAGTGGCCCTAGAGATGACGCCCGCCGTGGGCAGGACCGAGGGGGTCATGGCCCAGGGACCGTCGAGCACCATGGTGATTGTCGAGGAGACCGGTAGAGAGTTGTCCTTGGTCTCGCCATCAGAGGGCCACCACCCGCCCATGCGGGATGAGCCTCCGTTCTAGTGGGTGAGTCCATGGGACCCGGTGTCGGAACTCCTCACCCTCGACGATGCCGCCGATGGCATGGAGCGAGAGAAGCTCAGCGAGGGGTTGATGGTCACGCTAGAAGCTCTAAACTAGGCCAGTGGTGTCCTTTGAGACATAATTGTTCCCACCAGCTGGGTATTCACTTGGTCCTGCCTCTCGATCTCTTTTTTCTTCATCTATTTTTGTTTTCTAACCACCGTCTTTTTTAGTCTCTTATAACTCACAACCAGGAGAAGTCCTGGTTCCTTCGTGAACACAAGGAGGGTTGGGACCACCTCGTTGATGAGGTGCAGCTACATAGGGACGTGACCACCTAGCTCTAACAGAGGGTGGCTGAGTGGACTCCCCTTGCCGTGGAGGCGGATGATCTTTGACGGTGGGAGGCCGAGGCCCACATGGATGTGGTGCTCACTGAGAAGTCTTTTAATGAGCTATTGGAGAGGGCACGGTGGGATTAGGAGGAGGCCTCTAGAGTGTGGAAGGAGTAGGACGAGCTACTCGAGTGGGATGTCGAGGCCCGCCAGCGGATCATCGAGTTCCTAGACGAGGCCAAGAAGGAGTAGGATCTCAGGCTAGGAGCCGAGGAGAGGTCCACAGCCCTAGAGCAGAGGGTGAAACTACATGCTAAGATGGTCACCCAGCTACGCACAGAGCGAGACGAGCTATGCCATACTATGGAGAGGCTGTGCTCGGAGCATGGCATGGCCTGAGGGGAGCACGACCAGGCCATCTAAGAGCACGATGAGGCGCAATGGAGGATCAGCTCCCTTTAGTCTGAGCTAGAGACCGTGAAAGCCTAGAAGCTAGAGGCTGAGGGTGCTGCTGCCGGACTGGCCATGGATCTGGCCGAGACGAGGAGCCTTCTTCAGGCGGAGAGCGATGAGCTCGATATCCTAAAGGTTGCCCTTGGCATAGTCTATGATGACCTACATGTGGTGCAGGCAGAGGGGACCAGCTTGCTCGTGGCCCATGCTGTAGATATCACAGCACGGGTGCGCCAGTTGGAGAAGGAAGCTTTTCGCTCAGGGATCACCCAAGCCTTCACCATTGCCCGCTCACATTACGATGACAACATTGATTTTGGGGCGATGAGCCTCGGTTTTGCGCCTGGCTATGAACCCTTCAAGCTGGATGAAATAGAAGCGTCGTTGACTCCTCTTGCAGAAACCCTGGTGAGCAAACTTGAAGATATGGTTCTCCCCGAGAGGGGGTAGTTAGTTGAATGAGTCTGATGGACATTTATCTGTAATATGTGGACAAGTGTCGGCACTTTTGTTTTTGAAAACAGATTCACAAGTTTGCTTTGTTAAATAAATTCACAATTTCATGTCATTTGATTGAACTTGCTTTCTTCCCTTTTTGCATTCGAAAAAAGGTGCTCATGCAATCTGACCCTTCCATTTGTTAAGGCCATAGGGCCCGAGGTGTATAAGAGGGGAATTTCAATTATGCTAGTGAGCAAAGTTACCATAGCCATCGAGGCATGGGTTTTTCGCAGTCTTACCAGGCATGCTCGGTTATGTGTTCCCATAAACCTTACCGCTAACCTTAATCATGAGGAGGAGGTCCGACGCAGTGGCTGTTTCAAAAAAGGAGGTATTTATACCTTTATCAGCCCCCGAGTGAGGTCCGACCCCTTGCGGTTGCAGGGGTCGGATGTCACTGGAGACTGAAGAGAGGATAGTGGGACTACTCTTGTATTCGCACATACCCCTTCCTTAGGATTTTGGCTATCGTTTCTGTGACCATGCGTTCGATCTTGTTGGAAGTCCGGCCTTCCCTGAGCCCCTATGCGTGGAGGGGGTTCGGTCAAGGGTTAGCTCATTTTTGTGACTGTCGCCCCGTCTGCGGTTTTCACAACTAGAGGTGTTGAGGCGACGTCACTTGCCTCGATGGCTCAAGTGACGCACTTGATGAGCTCGCTAACAGGGATGTTCGAATGGAATCTGGGCCCATCGCTTGCGATAGGGTCGGCAAAGCCCTCGGATGGCATTCCGTTGTTCCTTAACCCACCTTCCAATAGATTTTCCCTTAATGGGGATTCTATGGGCTCGGCTAAAGGCTGCATTGAACTAGAAGCTTGAGATGACCCTATCTGCCTCTATGTGGGTTGGGTGAAGGCCGCTGAGGCTCATCTGTGTTTTCTCTCCTGGCTCTTGTTCGACGTAAGGCGACCTCAGGCCCTTCACGGGTCAGCCTTCGAACCTTGGTCTCTCAATCGAGGATCGGGCAGCTCAAGCCCTCGATAGGGGTCAGTCGTGTTTCACGCATCACCCCATTCTCGGTTTCTACAACCAGAGGGGCTGAGCTAATGACACTTGCCTCAATGACTCGAGTGTCACGCTCAATGAGCTGGCTAATGGGCACGTTCATGTGGAATCTGAGTCCGTCATTCACTGACGAGGTTGGCATAGCCCTCATATGGCATTCCACTACTTCTTAACCCACCTCCCGATAGATGCCCGAGCCATTTGATAGGCTCGGGTGGCCCATTGGCCTCTACTCGATGGAGATTCTGTGGGTTTAGCTCGAGGTTAGAATCAAACGAGAAATGTCAAGATGTCCCTATCCGCTTCTGAGCAGGGTCGAGCAAGGTGGTTGGGGCTCATCTTGGTTTTTCTCCCTGGCTCTGTTTGATGTGAGGCGGCCTCAAGCCCTTCATGGGCCAGCCTTTGAACCTCGGTCAGTTGTCGCTCATATCGAATGAGGCGACTACCGCTTCATGACGTGACGTGAAGCGTTGAGATGTAGCAGTTGCATATGCAACATTTGGATGTATGGGATTATTGTACGATATAATAGAAATGAAAGTGAGGGTCGATGATGTTACCTTGGTGGCATGAGCGATGGAAAGCTCTTACTAGACATGTCTCTTGGTGGCGATCCGAACCATTTAATTGACTTAGGCGTCCTAATAGCTTCTCCTTGAAGGAGATTCTGCAGGCGAACCCCTCTGAACCCTTCTCAAGAAGGCAGACATTAAAGCTAGGGGTATGAGGATTTGTGAATTCGATTATGCTGGTGAACAAAAACATCGTAGCCGCTAGAGCGTAGGGTCTAGTGGTTCGTCTAGTTTTACTCAAAGTTTTACACCCGCACACCGTGCCTTCGGTTTTTAAACGTAAGGAGGGGTCGGGTGAATAGAATGTCTAAATGAGTAGACACACTCGGTAGCCCCCGAGTGATGTCCGCGCCCCTGCCGTTGCTGGGGCTAGATGCTCGGTAGTAAAATTGACACGCAAAGTAAGTAAACAAGGATGCTTATCTTTCGACAGCCGTTCGTTTGGCGTTCGCCTAGGCCATCTGATCGACCTAGGAGGCCCATTGGGCTCCCCTTGATGGAGGTTCTATTGTTGGGTCCTTCCAAGTCCTGCCTGGGGAAGCAAAGAGTCGCATGCATGCGTGTGCGCCTTGTTTCTCGTGCCTGGTGCATGGTAGTGGCGGGCCACGCCTAGGCCACGTCCCGTTTGACCAGGTGACGTCTCATTGAGCAGGGCACGTCTCGTCGGTCAAGATGCATCCCCTCGAATTCCCATCAGCATCAAATTCCCATCTGCATTGAATAGGGGAAGGGAGAGGGTCTCTTTTTTATTCCAACCTTTCGCCTTTCTCTAACTGTTGCATCTCCTCCTTAAATAGGGGGAGGGAGAGGAGTTCTCATCCCATTCCTCCGCCTATTCCTGAGCTGCCGCCTCCCTTCCTTCTTCCTATTCACCGAGCGCATTCGCATGTCGCAGCGGTTCCTAAGTGAGAGAGAGTAATGCGAGGGAGAGGAGAACTCATAGATCCATTCATGAATCCAGAGCATGATGTCAAGCTAGTGGTCATCTAATGTAGATGAGATGGTGCTGGCCACCTTCACCGAGAAGGGGCCATTTCTGCCGAAGGAGGAGGCGCACTAGAGGGTGCTGAGCGTTGTCGGCTTTGTCGTCGTCCGTGAGGCCTTCGTCGAGATGGAGCTGTATGGGGACCTCTTCTGGCGGATCTTCTCCGAGCGAGCCTTGTTGGTGGGAAAGCCACCTAGGACTACGTCGATGGGGGGCTTAGCCCTTGCAGCCGCTCAGATCAGCCAGTTCATGAAGTTTGATGAGATGTCAGAGACATCCATCAGCCATGGCGCCCATTCTTCGGCGGGCAGTGCCCCCCGTCCAGGTGTCATTGTCAGGGTTGTGGCTAATCACGATGGCGTAGTCCCTGGACGCCCTAGCGAAGACACCACAGTCACCAACATGGTGCTCGATGTTGTAGACGACAACCCCTCAAGGATCCTGTGGAGCGGTAGGACGTTGCCGATGGAGAGCGTGGCGTGGCGACCGTAGTAGTATTTAGATTAGAACTGGTCAGAAAATGCAATCTTTTAAGTTATGGGGGAGCCCCCGTGTAGATAGTCTTTTGTATTCATGAATACATCAATCCCTTTTCGTGATGAAATCACTTTGTAAGCAATGAATTTGTGCAACTGAGGATTAGAAAACACATGAAAGTTGTAGTAGTTGTTGTTTGGATGGACACACGAAATTTGTAGGAATAGCAACCTTAGGAAATATCTAATCCTCATGTTAGTTTAATCAACTAGTATAACAAAATACTTTATTTGAGCAAAGACAAATAACCTTAGAAAATACTACCCATGAACCCACTCTGGTTGTTTCCGTCCACTCATTTCCATGCATCGGGAGTAAGTACTAGCTTCTCTCTCCCACATGCATGGTTCCCGTGCGGACTGCAGAGTACCAGCTCTCTGCGTAATCTTTGGACCTGTTTGGAAGGGCTCTGACTATTTTAAAAATAACTCTGGCTCTGACTTCTTCGAAAAAGTGGCTTCTCTGAAGGAGTCGAAGCTGTTTTGAGAAATATTTGGTAAAACAGCTCCTCCTATTTTTCTTGAATGAATGAATGATGAAAAATGTCTATAATACCCTCACTTGCTATTTTACTATGGTACAGATCTAGTTAAACCCAATCTAAAAAATTGGTTTCACTATTTTTTTTATATCTCTGTGATTTATTATGTATTTTACAAGTACAAGATGATTTTGATCTATTTAAGCAGGGCCACGTTTAGTTGGCTACCAAGTCGGCGCCGCCCGATTTTGTGTAGTACTGTAGTTACAGTAACTTTTCGTTTTTATTTGATAATAATTGTCCAAACGACTAATTAGGCTTAAAACGTTCGCCTCGTAAAGTACAACCAAACTGTACAATTAATTTTTGATTTCGTCAACATTTAGTACTCCATGCATGTACCGCAAGTTTGATGTGACGGGTAATTTTCTTTTTGCATAGTGTCAAAGTTTAGATTTTGGGTGAACTAAACAGGACCCATGACGGAAGATGCTAATAGTCACTTTTGCATTGGAAACCCTGGCCTATTTCAGAATTGTTGAAGCCACCTTTTGTTTTATTTTTCTCTTATACTTTTACATTAGGAACCCTATATTTTCTCATATTTTTGCTACAAGCTCCTCCTCTTCTTTACGTAAGGCAAAGCATGCGTACGCAAGGAAACCGGTTGGCCTGGCTGCTACGCGCTGAGGGCCCATTTGGTTGACGCCCTAGGTCTCATTTGCCTGGTCGGCAAGTGGCCTGGAGCTTGCCTGGAGCTCATTTGGATTGAACCCTGGGTCATTGCCTGCACCAGGCAATGCTTCAACGCCCAGACGAGCAAAATCGGTTGCCTGGTGCTGCTTTGTTTGCCTGGCATGCAATCAAGTACGATGTGATGATCTTCTACTATTAAATATTTGAAGAACTATCCATTAACGCACTGTGCTGTTTCAAATATTTCTTAGACTGTTACTGTTACTGCTAAAAGGATTTCCTACCGGCAGATATCAAATTGGTGCAGTTACTGTTCATTGATATCACTGTTTTATGTGTAGGTTATTGTTTTCTATTATTTATTTAAATCCTTTATTTGTCTTCATATATATTATTTAAACAAAAGAAATTAAAGTTTTATTAGACAAGAAAGCACACTTTATATTCACAATAGTTTTTTCAGACCATAACCGTGTATGTTTAAATATGATATTATACCTTTTATTAGCTTTTAAATATGTACTGTATCTTTTATTAGCCTTTCCAGGCACAAGCTTCCAACTAAACGAACTATCCTGTAACTTACCTGGCCAGGCAGATTCCATCAATTTTTAGACAATTTTCAGGCAACACTTTTTACCGTGCAAGTACTCTAGGTTTCCATCCAAACAGGCCTCAAAGCAGGAGGGCCACCGCGTCCTTTCACGCCCCGAGGAAGAAGGAGCTTGGTTTTGGGGCTCCGTCTGCGCAATAGAAAAAGGGCTCCGGCTCATTTAGGCTTTGGCAGCGGAGCCGTCCTGTCAACCGTTTGACAGAGCTTTGGAAGGAGCCGGAGCCGCTCGCGGGGAGCCCTGCCAAACGGCCTCTTTGTCTTCGCCTGTGATTTGCCTTGGTCCTGTGCAAAACAAGAGCCTGGACTGGGTGTTTGTTTTCATACGTTTTCTTTCCTCCAAAATTTCTACGCCTCAATCGTACAAACCAAATGAGACCACAGTAACCATTCCTACGGAATTGAGAATCCTACATTTTTCCTATGAAATGAAATTCCTTTGATCCAAAGAAGCCCTGATTCGGGAATTTGTTTGAAACAGCTCAAAAATTACACCTTGTGGTACCAAAATTCACCATGTGGCAAGCAAACAAAAACAAAAAAAAGGAAGAAGAGGAAGAAGTAGCAGCTACTCCGTAGATCGCTGTCGCTCTCGTCCCATCCAGAAACAGAGAAGCACGCAGCAGGTGCTCATCGTCCTGAATCTGATCCGTCCCGTTTCAGAATTCAGAGCAGCAGCAGCTCGTGACTTCACTTCAGTGCACCTGAATGTTGACGACCTTGCCCCCCGCCGACAGCTTGGGTATGGTGAGGTACAGCACGCCGTCCCTCACCTCCGCGCCGATCCTCTCCACGTCCACGTTCTCCGGCAGCTCCACCCGTGTCCTGTACCGCCCGAAGCTCGCCGCCGGCCACGCCTCCTCCTCGTCGTCTCCCTCCTCATAATCGCCGCCTGCCGCTTCCTGCTTCTCGACACCGCCAGCAGCAGCAGGCTGCTGCTTCTTCTCGGCGACCACGACGAGCGTCCGGTCCTGCACGCTAACCCGCACGTCGTCCCGCGCCATCCCGGGCATGTCGAACCGGACTAGGTACTCCCCCGCGCGCTCCCTGACCTCCCACGGCGTCCGCCCCCGCCGCCCGCTGTCGGCGCGCGGCACGGCGGTGGGAGCCGCCGCCGCCGCCTCTGTTGCCGGCACGACGACGCCGAAACGGGCGGCGTCGTCGCCGTCCATGATGCGCTCCATGGTCCGCACCATCTGGTCCAGCGTCCTCGCTTCCGGGAAGCTGTCCCACAGCCCTGTCAGGCATCAAGAAAGAAATTCGATTCGATTTGGTGATGAATTGCTACCGGAATATCATGAATTCATCATCAGAAGTTGAGGACACGCGCGCACTCACCGAACGGTGTGGTGTGGATGACCCTTCTAGGCCGTGGACCTGGAGCGCTCCCCTGCTGCTGCCGCTGCCTGGCCATTGACGCCCTCTGCAGGTGGTCCAGGCTATCGGTGGAGGCAGAGCCATTGCCGCCGTTCCTCATGGAGGAGGACCGGACCCTCACCGACGACAAGGGTCGTGCATTGGGCCAGCTCGCACGACGAGGGGCGGGGGACGATGTGGTGGCGACGGCGGGGTGAAAGTTGTTGGAGAGCGCCGCGTGCTGCATCGTTGGTGCTCCTTCCCTCGCTCCCGAGCCGGCTGGAGGGTGATGATGACGAGCGAAACAGAAAGCAGTGATGAGGTGAGACGGTGGTCAGTGCGACAGTGCAGGGGAATGGTGGCGGTGGCGGTGGCGCGTGCTTAAATTCAGGTGAGGTGGGGTGAGGTCACGAGGGAGGTGAGGAAGAAGAGAAGGACGTGGTGGTTTCTAGAGAGTGGTGCGCGCGGTGCGGTGTTCCAGAGCTCTCTGGAGTGGACTGGACTGGACATACGCTGGCTGGGCCAAGCCAAAGTGGACGGGATGGATATTTGCATCAGGGTCAGGCCCACCTCACCGCCTCAGCATGCCAACCCCAACCAGTAGAATGACACTGGTAGATGGGAAGCCAACCGCTTGACGGCTTGAGTCCGGTAAAGCGAACTACGTATGCACGGCTTAATCTCTTGAACCCTCGAGAAGAGGGTTCGGTCAGACAATCTAGAGGAGCGAACTATCCACGGCTAAAGCTCTCAGACCCTCTAGTCAGACAGTCTAGAGATGCGTCGACTGTATTATCAGAACGCGCACGTACGTGAGGCCCTGTTTTACGTCACTATTTCACCCGTATTTTTCATCGAACGAACAATGTTTTATTCCTACAACAAATCAGTGTCCGCTTTGACAGCTGCGTAGACATTTTCTTTATCTCGCTCTGTTGTTCTGTTGAGCACACTTTCTTTAATCGTTGTTCTAACTTATTCTTTGTAGCCAAGAAGCTACAAGTTTGTCTCTTGGTAATGGTTTTCTCAAAACTTTGTTCTGCGCTTGAAACACATGGCCTCTTATTTCCTTTTGGTCATCATTACAACGAGAAAAAAACACTAAGGATCAACCTAATCTTCTGCTCCCTTTCGTCCCTAAATAAATGCACATCTTAATTTGTGAGGAGCCATCTTTTTAAAATTTGGATCGGTCCATACAACACTCGTGTGTTTTACGAGCCCTGAGCACTCATTTTTTTTCTTCTCGTCGAAGCTCCGCGGGCTTGTTTTCGCCTCATGCCGTGCTGCTAGATCTCCTCACGCCGCACCTCCGCCAGCGAAAGAACAGGTGGAGAAGAAGAATGGTGGCGGTGCCAAATGAGGAGTGAGCCCAGCGTGCTTAAGACATAAGACAAGGGGCAGCGAGATCTTTTTGCATGCCCCTGCTACGCTGGAAGGCTGACTTGACATGCCACGCAGCTAAAATGTCTAAAAGGGCAAAGTTTTGGTCACTTCGGTGGCGACACGTGTAATCCAGCCCATGCAAAACCTTAAGGGAATGGCACCCCCGTCTGTCAGGCCCCAGTGCTCCCGTCTGCTAGTCCCCCTCCCCCCACTCAGCGAGCCGCGCATCCCCGTCTGCCGGTCCCGACTCGCCCCCGGCCGAACAACATAAAACCCTCGAATAAAACACTTACAACTTGCAACATGGAACAACATGCTGCAACATAAGACTGAAACAAGTGAAACATTTGGAATATATTATTGCAACATTTGTGTGAAGCATATGAAACATCCAGATCAGAACGATTGCAATATACGTCTAGAAATAGGTGAAACATTTTGAACAAAAGCTTGCAACATGCTTCTGAAACACTTGCAACATATGCAACATCCTCCGATCTACTTTTGCAACATCAAGATGAAAACAATTACAAGATACTTATGAAATGTCTGAAACACTTGAAACATACATTTATAGCATACGGGTCCTCACTGCCTCGGTGTCTTTAGCCGACCACGAGGGACGATGTCCAGGCCGTGACGACCTTCTCCCGGTGGCGCGGGGTGGTGGTGGCGGTGGCGGTGCACATCGTGGCCATGACGGGTGAGTACGGATTGGGCGCGAGACGGTGGATGGCCGCACAGGCGGAGTGGGCACGCGGAGGCCGAGTGAATGGCTGCACGGAGACGGAGTGGACGCGGGGCAGGGATGGGTGCGCGTGCGGAGATGACAGGAGTGAGACGGCCGGACACACACGGCCCATGCGGGGATGACCACGGCTGTCCTGATGAGTCGCGCGCCGTCCCATTGGGGCGGACGGCCGTGAGGAAGCATCTTTTACTGTAGGAATCTTGCCCCATCCTCCTCGGCACCACATTTGTCCACGTCATCTGAAATTTCTCTACCGCTCGATTTCGATCGTTCGATCGCCACATCCATTCTCTCTCCCTCCCCCTCCTCTCTCTCTCTCTCGCGCGCGCGCGGCGGCGGCGCATATAGGCCCATGGCGTCGAGGCAACCATGGCGGGGCGAAGTGGGGGCGATGTGGCACTAGCACCGGCCATGGCGGGGCAGACCCGCCTCCTGGCAAGGAAGCGCGGTGACCCTGCCCCCCGGCCATGGCAGGGCGAGGCGCCCTTGGCCACCGGCGCAACAGTGAGTTAGCCCCGGCGTGGCCGCTCCCCGGAGCGGGCGCGGTCGTCTCCCTGACACGGGATGTCCCCGGCTCCACGGTGCGTGCGCGGCCGGCCCCCGGGCGCACGCGACTCCGCCGGCGTGAGCTAGGTGGGCCCTGGACACACGGCGCTGCAGGCAAAATGCAGTCGCCGCCGACCCCATTATCGCCAGGGAACTGCCAGCGCCACCTTCTTCGACCGCCCAATCAAGGAGTCTGTGTACGGGCTCCTCTTCCAGCGTGCTTTGACTACTTGCGAGGCGCCAAGTGCGTCCGGCCACGACGACCAACGGCGGTGCAGGTTCAGTGGTTCACCAAGAGCGGGCGTCACGCGACCACGGTAGCGCTGGTGCTGTTCCCTCCTGCTGGCACCAATATGTGCTTTCTCTGTTGTGCCTACAAGTCGCTTGATCAAATGCCATGCCCATGGAAATTTTCATCACGGTATGACTTCCATAGCCTTGTATATGTTTTTCACCATTCATTTTTTAAATGGACTTGCACATTCTAACTATAATTAAAGTAATATTCAGATAAAAAATAAAGTTCCAAGTTTCAGAGAGTATTTTTAAAGAAACATTCATCCAAACACCTTACTAAATGATCATATGTACCAACTACTTGCATCAAGAGGGTATATCACTAGCAACGTTGAAAGTGCATTTACCCCCTACGTGGGTTTTGGTGTATTGATGACATCCAAATTAGGGACTAATGTGATCTTAATGAGATATGTCGCAGCTATTAGTCCTATGAAATATTCAAAGAGTTGATAAAGATGAAATGGTATCCCTTAATTCTTGAAGTTATAAAGGCGGACAAACTCAAAACGCTCTCCAAAAGTTTTAATTTTATTTTTGAGTTTAGGATCCGCCGCACTATAAAGAGGGATGCAAACTTAGTTGGTCTGAGGAAGATAGAGTGCTCAAGCATAAAAATAAAATCAAAAGAGAGACACTAGCACTTCACGGGCACATAGAATAATTTTCTGTGACTGTCGGTGTCGGAAGTCCCGACGTAAGCCGGAACTCTCGACAGTCGGAAGTCACGACTCTTGCCGGAAGTTCCGACTCCCAGTCACTTAGCCTGCGCGGTGACTGTGGACGTCGGAAGTCCCGACGTGAGTCAGAACTCCCAACAGTCGGAAGTCCCGACTCAAGCCGGGAGTCCCGGCATCGATGGTTCTGCTGGCAGTCTGTCTGTGCACGTCAGAACTCCCAACGTACGTCGGAAGTTCCGACCGTCGGAACTCCCGACCCATGTCGGGAGTCCCGATACCTGTTGCGGGCTGGCTGGGTGTTTAACTGCGCACGTTGGAAGTTCCGACCGTCGGAAGTCCCGACGTTTGCCGGGAGTTCCGACATTGACTTACACGCGCGGACTTCTGACCCTATGTGAACAGTGTTTTCTGTTAACGTTGGAAGTCCCGAGATCTGCGTCGGAACTTCCGACGTAGATCTAAACGGTTAGATTTCTACTTGGAGTATAAATACTCCTCTCTTCACTTCTAACCGTTACGGACTCATTCACAGCTGACCCACTTCGTGCTCAACAGCTCCCAAGCAACTAAAGCACCCCTCTCATTCCCCCTTTGCTCTAATCTTCGATTCCCTTAGGGTTTTGAGTGAAAGGAGAGTGGATTAAGTGAGAGCATCACTTTGGCAAGCTTGAGCACTTAATTTCTTCGTCAAGCCGGTTGATTTTGAGTCTATTACTCTTGGGGCTTTGCCCCTAGCCGGCTAGGCATTGCCCAAGAGCTTCTATCTTGTGGAAGAGCCTTGAGAAGTTTGTATTCCTTTGATTTCTTAGTGGAAAACTCAAGTGACCTTTGTGGTCGCTTTGAGAGAGGCAAGGAGGTGGAAAAGACTCTGACCTTGGTGGTCACCTCAACAACGAGGACGTAGGAGCTCCTTAGTGGGGTTGCCGAACCTCGAGATAAATCCTTGTGTCCCGTGTGCTTGTTGTTATGATTGCTAGAGATTACTTATACGTGTTTGTCTCTTTCTCTTCCAAACTTTATTTTAGGGTTTGGACTCGATCTACGGTTTGGAGGCATTACGGCGTCAAGGGAGTGACCCAACATCTTCACCAAACCACTAGGAAGTGATGTTGTAAGATTATTTATCCGCAAAGTTAAATTTGGCACTGCTTTTGTAGTTCACGTAGGCGTCGGAACTACTGACGTTTGCGCCGGAACTTCTGACAACGTCGGGAGTTCCAACCCAAACACCGAGACTTCCGACATTGACTGACAAATTTGAACTTAGCATTTGTAGTTAATATTTAAATACGTCTATTCACCCCCCTCTAGGCATTGTTAGATCCTTTCAAACGTGGACGTGTTCACTGCCATGTTGGCTTGTTTTTTGTTCTTTTGATTTCATGAGGAGCCTTTGTTTCCGCTCCTATCTTCGCAAAGATTGATACTGACAGACATTGTCTCGTGCTGTAACCTGTAATTTGGATCAATATTGCCATCAAATTGGTGGTCACCTTATAACATGTCATAAAGCGGTCGTCATTTCTATTTCTGTAAAAGCTGGTATCCATGTTTTATTCTTTATGTTGGCTTGTTCCCATGTAAAACAACTATTTCATCAATTTAACTGAACACCGACTAGAACTATCCCAGAGATGGATTCGTTCTCACTCCCCAACCAAACGAACTCAGGCGAGCCTGCCCCAAGAGATACGTGGAGAGAGCTAAAATACCCTTTGGTCTTGGAAAACCGAGCTCTCTTGCCGAAACCAGGGCTTCAAATGGATACTCAAATGAATGGCGCGGCCTTGTCTTTCTAGTTATTATCGAAACGAGAAAATAGATATCCCCTGTTATCCGGACTCCTGTTCACTCCAGCCGTAGCAACTCCTTTCTCTTCCATTGCCTCTGCTTGCCCGAAGGTGTCCTGCCACGTGCAGTTGATTAGCTGGGCGAAGGGAAGAGAACAGAGGAGGGGAAAGGTGTAGGGCATTGCAAAATTCACCAAATTTGCTTGACAAATTTCTGATCTTTGCTTAAGGTAATCACTAATTTGTTTCCAGATGCATAAATTTCCCAATAGAGTTGATAGGAGAATAACTTTTTTTTTTGAACGGAAGATAGGAGAATAACTAGATCGATTTTAGAGTACACGTGAATTAAATTGATTTATTTGACCAATTTCTAGAATTATTGGTGAAGAATTTCTACTTCTCCCTGAAACAAAAGTTGTAGCCTCTTTTCTTTCTTTCCAATGGCGCTGATTTTAATTGAATCCGATAAAGGGTGTAAGAGGTATGCTTGAAACGGTGCCACTGTCCAGTAATAGGAAAGGTACCCAGAAATCTGTTCATCTTTTTTCGACATGGTTAGATCAAGAATTGGTCCTAGTCACCTCAACAAATGTCGTAGAAAAAATTATGTATACATGCGAGGTGTATTTATTTGCTACATATGGTTAAGAGGAGTGAAGGGCGGGCCTGGTGCAAGCGGTAGAGTCGCGGTCTCCTCACCTGTGACCGGAAGGTCCCGGGTTTGAGTCGCGGTCTCCTCGCATTGCACAGGTGAGGGTAAGGCTTGCCAGTGACACCCTTCCCCAGACCCCGCACAGAGCGGGAGCTCTCTGCACTAGGTACGCCCTTTATATGGTTAAGAGGAGTAAAAACAAACAAAAACAATGAAACTGGACAGAAATTTGTTCAGATTTCAGAAAATATGACAATCCCGCGATTTAGGGTTTGAGCGAGAGATTTACTCGATTAGGACAATGACTCCCTGGTTGGAAGGGGAGATGGTTAAATAGAGCAGGACGCCTCACTCTCGTCTCCTCAGTTCTCTCCGCCATGCCAACCTATCACCTCACAGCAGCATGGGCGAAAAACAAAATTGATAAAATCAGGAGATCCTTTCTATGGAAAGGAGAGGAAAATGCGAACGGCGGCCATTGCCTGGTTAATTGGCCAATGGTGACCCGGCCTAAAGACCTTGGGGGCTTAGGGGTGCCCAATCTCGACAGGTTTGGTCGTGCCCTGAGATTGCGCTGGCTGTGGCAAGATTGGACGGAAGACTCCAAACCTTGGGTAGGAATGGATCTTCCTTGCAATGATGCAGATCGTCTATTATTCAACTCCTCAACTACAATCAATTTAGGGGACGGCACAAAAGCTCGATTCTGGCACAACAACTGGTTGGAGGGACAAGCGCCAGGTATTTGGCCCCTAATCTCTTCCAGCTTGCCAGAAGGAAAAATAGATCAGTGCAACAGGAACTACGGAACAACAATTGGATACGCTCCTTGAGAGGGCATATCACCTCCGCCACCCACATTGAGGAGTTTGTCTCTCTTTGGTGTGCAGCTAATCCAGGGCGTTTGAGACACTATCACCTGGAATTGGACTCCGGATGACACTTACTCCACTCGTTCAGCATACCGGAAACAATTCAAAGGCTCATTTGCTAGGTTTCGCAGGGACCAAATTTGGAAAGCACATGCAGAAAACAAGTGCAAGGTCTTCACATGGATCCTAATTCACGAAAAACTTCTAACGGCAGATAACTTGCAAAAAAGGGACTGGCCACACCAGGATCATTGCGCCCTATGCAACGGGCCCCTTGAAACCGGCCTTCATCTGTGCTTATGCTGCCCCTTCGCTAAAGCGGTTTGGAACCAAATCCTCAAATGGGAGCACTTTGATGGGATACTGGGGCAACAGCAAGCTGACCCCCTGAGCATCATTCCTTGGTGGGAGGAGGCTACGACCAAAGTGCCAAAGACAGAACACAGAAGATTCAATGGTTTGGTGATTTACACCTTCTGGAATCTCCGGAAAGAAAGAAATAGAAGGATATTCAAGAACAAGATGGAAATCAAGCTGCAGGTGGCTGCGAGAATCAAAGAGGATATAAAGCAAAGAATGAGAGCGTTCATTTAGGGGCTGCTACATTGCTTTGAGGAGGGGGTTCTTTACTGGTTTTGGCCCCCCAGAGGGCGTGTTCTTGCTGCTTGTATATAAACACCTCTTTTCCTATCTTAATTGAAAGGCAGTGCCATTTCTTTCAAAAAAATTATTCATAGAACAGATTGGGATCAATGTGGACTAGTTCCTAAGGTAGTTTTGCTCCATATGTTAGGGTGTGATGCCGGGTTTTCGGCAAGGTTAAGACAAGTGCATGATGGACTTGTGTGTAGTCTTTGTGCCTATTGTTTGAGTTGTGAATTAGTTCAATTGTTTTTTTGTGCTATGTTCGTGTTCCATGTGCTTCATGTTTCAAGTGTGCCTTTATGTTCAATTCATGCTCCGGTGGATCCGGGTATGCAGTTTGTTTTTTATATTCAAGTTACTGTTTCAAATTTCCTTTATACTCCATTCATGTTCCGGTGGATCCCAATGTGCAATTTGGTTCTCATATTAATGTTCCTATGAGCAAGTGTTGGCCCCCACTTGCTCGGCTTTACCGGTAAATGCTAAGGAAACTACTGCTTCATTGACAATTGGATCAACCTTTGTTCATATATCCATGTGTTGTATTTATTCTTCCGGTTTTGATTGTACTTGCCGAGTCTTGTTTATTTGATTTTTAGGTATCAAATGATCGCGACATGTATGGAAAGTGGGAGTAGCACCTTCATCTTGATCACACACTTATTTAACCTTCAGATGTGTAGTTCACTAAACTAGAATTTACATTTGTATGAAATTAATTTTAGTTGCTTTCACCTTGTTTTATTTTGGGATGGTGTTGTGGAGTTTTTTTTTTTTTTTTTTTTTTGGGGGGGGGGGGGGGGGGGGGGGGGGGGGGGGGTAGGTTGTGATGCTTTGTTTCCTACTTATATCTGTTGATATTTTGTTTTATCATATGCAATGCTTGTTTCAGCTCTCATGTTTACAGGGGAAACTCTGTTGAAATTTTCAATGATTCCCTGTCTTGCCAGTTTGTTAGGAGTTGTTTGGTAGCCTCCAGTTAAGTAAATAATTGGGGTGCTACACTTATGTTCAAAAACTGTTGGAGATTCCAAATAAGACGTGCTTTGTTTATTCATACTGTGTCCCATGATTCCATATGATTTTATATGACCATTTTAACCGCTCATGCTGTGCTGTCACCATTGGATGTTTTAACTACTGGTATCTGCGACTCTGATGCTATAGAGAGAAAAAGAACAATGTCAGGTAAAAACTTACGCATATGTTCTGATATGAAAAGATTGAGATGCATCCCTGAAGCTGAAGGTGTGATTTTATTAAATCTTCCAACTCAACATGAAGATGAAAACCAGTAGTACATGATAAAAACACCACAGTAATCAGCCGAGTCTCAAGTACAGTACCCTAGTAGTACATCAATACACATACACACCTGTTACGCAACACATCTGACCAGATATATACCAAACCATTTCACTGCAGATATGAGAAGCTACTTTTGTGCCACCATCTACCCTGGTTAGAGATCTGCCTCAGTACAACAATGGTCGCCGCAAAGCCCACACCGACCCCTGACCCAATGAAAAGAAACAGAACGATGACCTCAAACTTGTCACTCTTGGATTTGGACACCGAGGAAGGAGGCACCGATGCCGTTGCTGGAGCCTTCGATGGCGGTGGACCTGTCATTAGGTTGCATTGCACAGGGAGCGGACAGCCATACAGTCTTTTGTTGCCCTGAAAAGTGCTACTTGGAAAGTCGAGAATTGCGGACCTGATGGTACCCTCCCGCTCAGATTGTTGTATGATAGGTTTAACCACTCAAGGGATGTCAAAGAGATCGCCAGCTCTGGTGGAATTTCCCCGGAGAGCATGTTCCATGACAGATCGAGCGACTCAAGGCGAGTGAGGTGGCTGAGTTCATGTGGGATCTCTCCAGTCAGGGCATTATGCGATATGTTGAGCACATGCAGTGCCGTCAGGTTACCATATTTCTCAGGGATGAGGCCACTGAATCGGTTTTCTGATAGGTCAATTACCACCAAGTTGAGCAGGACCTTAGGCACGTTGATGTACACCTCTTTCATTGCAATTTCAACCATAACTCAACCATAACTTGGTAAACCGACTCTGTCCTTGGTATGTCAGCAGCTAATGTGGAGTCACCTATTATTGTGGGATTGGTCATCGGCCTCGAGTTCTTAAACAGATTCTCAGGCAAAGCCCCATCAAAGTTGTTCTGTGCAAGATCAATGATTTGCAGATTCTGAAAATTGCAATAGATTTGTTCTTAGGACTAGTACGAAAAGGTCATGTAGCTCTCCCAACCAAAAGGGAAAAGAATCAACAATGGAGTTTTTACCAACATCAAGGAACTCTAATCCTTGGCAGTTGGTCAGGGATCTTGGCATTCGCCCGGCCTGTTATCTGATTACCGTGCATATCGATTAATCGTAAGGTGCATCCCTTCTTAATACTATCTGGCCATGCCCCAGTAAGGTTATTTTCTCTGAGTCTTAGTACTGCCAAGCTGTTGCAGTTAAAAAGATAGGTTGGGAGCAGACCACTGAAATTGTTGTTGAGTCAAGTATGCGAAGGTTATCACCAACAACAACAACAACAACAAAGCCTTTAAGTCCCAAACAAGTTGGGGTAGGCTAGAGTTGAAACCCATCAGAAGCAATCAAGGTTCAGGCACGTGAATAGCTGTCTTCCAAGCACTCCTATCTAAAGCTAAGTCTTTGGGTGTATTCCATCCTTTCAAGTCTCCTTTTATTGCCGCTACCCAAGTCAACTTCGGTCTTCCTCTGCCTCTCTTCACGTTACTATCCTGACTTAGGATTCCGTTACGCACCGGTGCATCTGTAGGTCTCCGTTGCATATGTCCAAACCATCTCAACCGGTGTTGGACAAGCTTTTCTTCAATTGGCGCTACCCCTAATCTCTCACGTATATCATCGTTCCGAACTCGATCCCTTCTAGTATGACCGCAAATCCAACGCAACATACGCATTTCCGCGACACTTAGCTGTTGAACATGTCGTCTTTTCGTAGGCCAACATTCTGCACCATACAACATAGCAGGTCTAATCGCCGTCCTATAAAACTTGCCTTTTAGCTTCTGTGGTACCCTTTTGTCACATAGGACACCAGACGCTTACCGCCACTTCATCCACCCTGCTTTGATTCTATGGCTAACATCTTCATCAATATCCCCGTCCCTCTGTAGCATTGATCCTAAATATCGAAAGGTATCCTTCCTAGGCACTACTTGACCTTCCAAACTAACATCTTCCTCCTCCCGAGTAGCAGTGCCGAAGTCACATCTCATATACTCAGTTTTAGTTCTACTGAGTCTAAAACCTTTGGACTCCAAAGTCTCCCGCCATAACTTCAGTTTCTGGTTCACTCCTGTCCGGCTTTCATCAACTAGCACTACATCGTCCGCGAAAAGCATACACCAAGGGATGTCCCCTTGTATGTCCCTTGTGACCTCATCCATCACTAAAGCAAACAAATAAGGGCTCAAAGCTGACCCTTGATGTAGTCCTATCCTAATCGGGAAGTCATCCGTGTCTCCATCACTTGTTCGAACTCTAGTCACAACATTGTTGTACATGTCCTTAATGAGCCCGACGTACTTCGCTGGGACTTTATGTTTGTCCAAAGCCCACCACATAACATTCCTTGGTATTTTATCATAAGCCTTCTCCAAGTCAATAAAAACCATGTGTAGGTCCTTCTTCTTCTCCCTATATCGCTCCATAACTTGTCTTACTAAGAAAATGGCTTCCATGGTTGACCTTCCGGGCATGAAGGACTTTCACAAGAAAAAAGAAGAGTGAAAAGGCTTACATCGTCGATGATTGACTCACGGACATTGATTCATCTAGTGGATCATCCGATGATGAAAGTGACAACAAGAAGGTGGCCGCCATTGCTATTGACTCATCATCTTCACCGCCACCACCGCCATCATCCTCTACTCACATATGCCTTATGGCCAAGGGTGCACGTAAGGTATCACATGATGATGATAGTAGTGGTGATGATCATGCTCATAATGATGATAGTGATAGTGAGAGCGATGATGAATATGAGTCACCTACCTATGATGATCTTGCTAAATTACTAAAGAAATACACTAAAATCATTATAAAGACTAGAGCTAAAAATAAAAAGCTTGAGATTAAGAATGATTCTCTTTTAGCTAAATGTGAGATAGCTGAAAAGGCTAGTGTTGAGCTTAGAGAAGCAAATGATGCTATGTCATCCAAACTCAAGGAGCTCAAATCTTCTAAGAAAGAGCTTAAAGATAAACATAATAAACTTGAGTGGGTGCACAAAGAGCTCATCTCTAGCCATAACAAGCTAAAAGATGAATATACCACTCTTAAAGTTAATCATGATACCCTTGTTATTGCTCAAGAATTCTTATCAAATGAGCCACATGATGCTACTAACAATGTTGTTAAGATTGATATAGCTACATCATGTGATGACTTGATTATTGAGAGCATTGAGCAAAGTTCTAGTAGCAAGGGCAAGCAAGTGGTTGAAGCTGATGACTATGATGAGTTTGTCAAGCTCAAGAATGATAATGCAAAGCTCAAGAAAGATCTTGAAGAACTCAAAACCACCAAGCCTATTGTGCTAGAAACTATTATTCATGATGATGGTTTGATCCTTGAGAATGAGAAGCTCAAAGATGAGAACAAGAAGCTCAAGGAAAAAAAGAACAATGATGCTCTCAAGGAAGAAAACAAGGAGCTTAAGTTGGAGAAAGAGCATCTTAAAATTGGATTGAGCAAATTCACTAGAGGCAAATATCTTCAAAGTGAGCTTCTAATGAATACTGTCATGAAGATGGATAGAAGTGGTATTGGGTACATGGCAAATAAAGAGAAGAAGGCTCAAGCTCAACAACAATCCAAGCCAAAGCCAAAGCCAAAGAGATGCTTTGAGTGTGGACAAGAAGGCCACTTTGCTCATGAGTGCCAAACTCCACCACCACAACCCTTGCCCGCTAGACCCTTTGCCTTTAATGCTCACTACATGCTTAGAAAAGATTCTAGTGGAAAGATAAAAGTGATGTTCTTAGGACCTCCCAATAAGAATAGGCCTAAGAAAATTTGGGTTATAAAATCACTTGTTGAGAAGGTGAAGGGCCCTCAACAAGTTTGGGTTCCTAAAGCTTGATCTCTTATGTGTAGGTGAACTACAAGACCGGTGGAAGTCATTGGGTTATTGATAGTGGTTGCACACAACATATGACCGGTGATCCTCATATGTTCACCTCACTAGATGAATGAGTAGATGGATAAGAAAGAATCACATTCAGGGATAATTCAAAGAGCAAGGTTAAAGAATTGGGCAAAGTGGCAATATCAAATGATCATTCAATCTCCAATGTGCTATATGTTGCTTCATTGAGCTTCAACTTGCTATCCGTTGGGCAATTATGTGATCTTAGTTTTTAATGCTTGTTTATCGAGAAGTAAGTTGTTGTATCTAAAAAGAATGATAAACAAGTGATATTCAAAGGATTTAGATACAACAATCTATATCTAGTGGACTTCACTTCTGAAGATGCAAACTTGAAGACTTGCCTATTCATCAAAACAACACTTGGGTGGCTATGGCATAGAAGACTTGCTCATGTTGGGATGAGCTCACTCAAGAAGCTAATGAAGAATGATTTGCTGAGAGGGTTGAAGGATGTGAAGTTTGAGAAGGACAAGCTTTGTAGTGCATGTCAAGCTGGCAAGCAAGTTGCAAATACTCATCCAACCAAAGCTTTCATATCAACCACAAGAGTGCTAGAGCTCCTTCACATGAATTTATTTGGACCAACAACTTACAAGAGTTTGGGAGAAAATCTTTATTGTCTTGTGATTGTTGATGATTATTCAAGGTATACATGGGTATTCTTCCTTCATGACTAATCCGAAGTTGCATCGTGCTTCAAGAAGTTTGCCAAGAGAGTATAAAATAAATTTAAAGTGAAGCTCAAGAAGATAAGAAGTGATAATGGGAAAGAGTTTGACAACACAAACATAAAAGCTTATTGTGATGAAGTTGAAATGAAACATGAAGTCTCTGCAACATATACTCCTCAATAAAATGGTATAGTTGAGAGGAAGAACCGGACATTGATCACTCTTGCTAGAACAATGCTTGATGAGTACAACATCCCTGAAGCTCTATGTGTGGAAGCAATCAACACCGCATGCTATGCATCCAACCGCCTATTCCTTCAAAAGTTTGTTGGTAAGACACCTTATGAGTTGCTCAATGGGAAGAAGCCGGTCGTCTCCTTCTTTAGGATGTTTGGTTATAAATGCTACATCTACAAGAAGCGGCAACACCTAGGGAAGTTTTAAAGACGTTGTGATATTAGTTTTCTTATTGGTTACTCATCAAAGTTCAAAGCATATATAGTATTTAATCATGCCACCGGCTTGGTTGAAGAAACATATGATGTGGAATTTGATGAATCTAATAGCTCCCAAGGAGCACATGAGAATCTTGATGATGTAGGTGATGAACCATTGAGGGAGGCTATGAAGAACATTCTGGTTGGAGACATCAAGCCTAAAGATGATGAAGATGATGTACAAGTGATTGATCCACCTTTTTCATCAAGTGTGCAACAAGATGATGAAAAAGATGGGAGAATAGAAAATAAAGATACTCATGTCTCCCATGAACAAATGGTGGTACAAGCACAAGATGTTGATGCTCCACAACCTCCCCCTCAAGTGATCAATAGAAGAAATACACCCCTACTTCAAGATCATCCACAAGATCTCATCATAGGGAGTCCATCAAAGGGTGTAATGACTCGATCTCAAAAACTTACTTCATTTATTGCTCATCACTTTTTTGTCTCTTACTTTGAGCCTACTAAGGTAGAAGAAGCTCTTCAACATTCGGATTGGATAAATGTCATGCATGAAGAGTTAAACAACTTCACTCGCAATAAAGTTTGGACTCTTGAAGAGCGGCCAAAAGGTGCAAGAGTCATTAGAACAAAGTGGATGTTCTGAAACAAGCAAGATGATCAAGGTGTTGTTGTGAGGAACAAGGCAAGACTAGTTGCAAAGGGGTTCTCTCAAGTTGAAGGTTTAAATTTTGGAGAGACCTTTGCACCGGTTGCAAGATTAGAAGCCATCCATATCCTCCTTGCATATGCATCACATCATGAAATAAAACTTTATCAAATGGATGTGAAAAAGTGCATTTTTAAATGGCTTTATTAATGAACTAGTCTATGTTGATCAACCTCCCGAGTTTAAAGACCCTAGATATCCTAATCATGTTTATAGGTTATCCAAGGCACTATATGGGCTTAAGCAAGCTCCAAGAGCTTAGTATGAGCGCATTCGAGATTTCCTCATTGAGAAGAGCTTCACCATTGGGAAGGTCAATACCACACTATTCACTAAGAAGCTTGATGGGCATATCTTCATTCGTCAAGTGTATGTGTTAACACTGGATTTTGGTCAACTTTGGAAGATGACAGGTGGACCCGCATGCGGGAAGAAGGACATTTGGCAAACAAAACGAGCGGTCGGCTAAATGCTTGTGCGGTCGGTTACTTCAGAAGGTGGTGACTCCATTTGGGAAAGCAGAACATGGCAGGCAAAGCCGATCGAAAAGATGAAAGTTGTAATAATAAAGGACTCTGGGAGTTTAGGGCAAGGAATCGTAGTTTCCAAGTTTGTTTAAGAGTTCCTTTGTAAATCGTAGTCTTTTAGGACTCGTGTTTTGTCTAGGGTATAAATATTGACCCTTGACCATTGTAATAGGTGTTCACAATCAAATCAATACAACCGGCCCCGTGCCAACCTTCGAGTCCTTTTGTCGTGTCGTCGAGTTCTTCGAGAGGAGTCATCGATCCGTCGACCTCCGTAAGTTCCAACAACCTTGTTATCATGTTTAGTATCATGCGGTGGATTTAAACGTGATGCAAGTAGTCTTGTTTGTTTTCAATGATCGTGCGGCGGATCTTTGCTTGACAATCAAGAAGTCTTTGCTTATGCTTTGTTTATGAGTAGATACCGTGCGGCAGACGTTTGCTCAATATGCTTAGTGAAAGCAAGACAGTTATCGGCTCTATTAGATACGGCAAAATCTAAATAGATTCATTAAGTTATCCTGTGTTGCATGTTTTAAATATTTTATATATTTGTAACACACTTCTGCCCAATCTAGATTGATATTGTTCGGCCCTCTCTTATGGTTTTATTCGTGCTTCAATGATCATTGCTTTCATATTACCTTTGCAAATAGATAACATGCTCATAATGGCTGAATTATTTTAATCTAGATTGTCACATGTCGTGGGTTCATGCATGTTAATTACGTTTAAGCTTTGACAAAACTAGGTGTCGTGCGGCAGATGCAGGTTTTAGATTAGTTTAATCGTGTTTATTTGCATGTTCCTTCTTCATGGACCCCAACTTGGCTGGATTGCTGAGCTTGGTTATGCATTAACTCATAATTAATTTCACTTGTTCAAACATGTCTTCCCATGCACATACATTCGGCAATCGGATCTTTACGTGTGTTCATCTTACGATTAGCCGAATGGTTTATAAACTTGTTGGCAGACAGCTTCCTATAGCTATATGTCGTTATAAGTGGCTTCAGGGCCGTATATATGGAACTGTCTGGTCTCACCCAACATGTTCCGGTTTGGCATTTAACTGTTTTATCCCTTGTTAGTTTTCTTCAGGTCAAACTGACTGGCACGTTTCCGGATCACGAAGCACCCGGGCACCTGATTGAAGCCATGCTTTCTGGCTTGCTGTGTGTGAGGCATAGTGCGTCACATTTTGTGTCAATAGTATGTTGATGATATTATCTTTGGATCATCAAATGAAGATTCATGTAAAGAATTTGGTGAATTGATGTCGAAGGAGTTCGAGATGTCAATGATTGGAGAGCTTATATTCTTTCTTGATTTTCAAGTCAAGCAAATGAGAGAATGGATTTTCATCTCTCAAGAGAAATACACTAATGATTTTCTCAAGAGATTCAAGATGGATGAATGTAAGCTAATCAAGGCACCAATGCCAACCAATGAACATCTCGACCTAGATGAGGAAGGTAACCCGGTTGATCAAACTCTCTACCGCTCTATGATTGATAGCTTATTATATTTGACCGCATCTAGGCCTGACATCATGTTTAGTGTGTGTATATGTGCTAGATTTCAAGCTAATCCTAAGAAAACTCAATTAATTGTCGTAAAAAGAATCCTTAGGTATCTTAAGCACACACTAAGCATTGACCTTTGGTATCCCAAAGGAGCTAGATTTGAATTAATTGGCTATTCCGATTTGGATTATGCCGGGTGTAAAGTTGATAGAAAAAGCATATCCAGAGGGTGCCATTTGCTTGGTAGATCACTTGTGTGTTGGTCCTCCAAGAAACAAAATAGTGTGGCTTTATCCACCGTCAAAGCGGAATACATTGCCGCGGGTGCTTGTTGTGCACAAATACTTTACATGAAATAAACTTTGCTAGACTATGGTGTAGTTCTAGAGAAAGTGCATCTTTTGTGCGACAATGAAAGTGTGGTAAAACTTGCAAATAATCCGGTTCAACACTCTCACGCTAAGCACATAGATATCCGCCATCACTTTCTTAGAGATCATGTTGCTAAAAATGATATATCACTAGAAGGTGTAAGGACCGATGATCAATTGGCGGATATCTTCACTAAACCGCTAGATGAGGCAACATTTTATAGATTGCGGAATGAACTAAATATGCTTGATTTTAGTAACTTCACTAAAAATTGAGCTTGTGTTGTCCCTTGCATTGCATTGTAATATACAACATGTTTAATGCTTTATATTGCATATAGGGCTTGTCTAACATGGTTAAGATAACCACCAAAAAGTGTGTTAAGAAGCTTAACCTTAGATCAAACTTGACAAGCAACTAGATTTACATTCAAGTATTGCATATGCATGAATGTTGTTTTGTCGTTTGTCTTCAAATCGCCCTCTTATTGCCTATTTTCTTAAAAAGAATTATAGCCTAAGGCAAAATATTTTGAAAAACTTGAGGGATTGAGAGAGGTCACTCATATCAGTCCCAATTGGAGTTTATTTGGATCTTATTGGAGTTGGGACTTGATTGGGAACATGCAGCGCGAAGGAATTTAAAGATTTGCTAAAGGAGTAACCGGATGCTGCACCGGACTCTGATGTCCAGCGTCCGGTCAGTTCACAGGAGGTGAACCTACTGCCGAAGGAGTGACCGGATGCTGAAATAATGTTTTCCCAGCGTTCGGTCAGGAGGAGCTTCAGCGTCCGGTCGATCATGAAGACATCAAGGCTAGATGACCAGACTCTGGCTACGTCCGGTCGGTGTCCACCAGACACGTCCGGTCACGATTCCAGAGGATTTGGACCTCTCTGGAATCGACCGGACGCTGGGTGGTAGCATCTGGTCGCTACCACCGGAGCGTTCGGTCAGTAGAAAACGTGCGGCATCAGATCTCTTTTTCCGTTTTCTTCTCTGATTTGGGGGGGGGCAACTTATTTAGTCTCAGCGCGACATTGACCTATCCCTACTACCCTCATCGCTGTTGCTGTCCTGTGCCCTAGCAGCCGCCGTGCAAGCCATAGCCGTTGTCTCGCTGCTGTGCCATTGCAGCCCGCGCCGCCACCGCTCGCCCACGCGCCGTCGTCGCTCGCCCGCACGTCACCGCTGCTTGCCCGCGCGCCGCCACTGCCCCTGCTCTAGCGTCGCCGTCAGCTGCCTCACGCACCACCACTGCTCTAGTGCCACCGCCAGCTGTCCCGCGTGCCACCATTGCACCAACGCCACCAGCTCGCCTGTGCCCTAGCTGCTGATTTTGCCGCACGCCACCAGTGACCTAGCATCCGCACCAAGCATCGCCTAACGTCGTCGTCGGTTGCAATCCAGTGCCACTGATCCTCACCGACTAGGAACCCTAGCCAATTCGGTGTCCCCCTGATCCATTTCTCTTCTCGACGCTTCGCCGTTTCGATAGGTAGCAAGTCCCGCGTCTCAATTTCGTATCTAAATTGCTTGCTTCTTAGGATTTTGCATCTATTAGATACATTGTATTTATTGTATATCCTATCTATTTCATCGTACAGTGAGTCGGTGCTATTGAGATCGTGTGGCAGTTGTCAGTTAACTCGGGGCCAAGCTCACGAGTAAGGATTGAGGCCAAGCCTCGAAAGTGTCAGTGGTAGTTGATCTTCGACAGAGATAGTTGTTTCTTTGTCTGCGATATTTTTTCCTTAGATCTTTTAGATGGCTCAGACGAAGAACGTCGGAGGTGGTCCCGGTGATGAGGATCGGAGGCCCCCCGCCTTGCTAGCCTATAGATCCTAAAGGGAAGGCGACCAAGAAGCTGGTAGTCAGGAAGCACAAGTATCTAGATGCAGATATAGTGAGGGTCACCATAGTTGCAGAGACCGCCGAGCGTGTCGAGAGAGGAGGCGCTCATAGTGGAGTTGTTATTGCAGATCATCTGTCACCAGAAGCGCATGGTAGACTTGAGCGTATTGAGCGTCTTCATGGTGGTCCACCTAGGACTATCATGATGCAAGGACGATGTCTTGCCATTGAGGAGCCTCAGCCTCAGGGGGAGTCATAGCAGGAGCCACAACAGTAGCCCCCACCAGTAGAGCTGATAGAGTAGACTCAGGAGGGCCAGCAGGCTGAGGAGATAGAGCAGGCACCTCAGCCACAGCTTTGCCGCTCTAGTCGTACTCATGCCCCAGTCACATCGAGGGCTGACACACAGTGGAGGGGTTCTCGTCCACCGCCCAGACCACAGGGTTCGCCTCCAGTGACCCATCTTGACTTGAGGGCCGCCATGGCCAAGCAGGTTCAGCAGCTGAGATTTGTTGATTTTGAGGTATGGTTTCCACCGAGGAGGGATGAGAGAGCTTCAGAGGGCTTCTACACTCCACTGTAGGAGGATTTCTACAATGCCCATCTCAATAGTGGGATAGTTTTCAGATCTCAGAGGGTGTGCCACATTGACTCTATAGTTACAGCAGCTGGAGAGTACATTCGCCCTTACCTTACATATCTGCTAGGGCTATCATGTTTGATTGGACGGACCAGACTATATGTTCCATCTTGGGTTTGGCAGTTCTATGCTTCCCTCTAGATTGACCCGCAGCATAGATATATTCACTTCGCATTCGGAGGAAGAGACTACCGCCTGACAAGCCAGAGGGTCAGGGAGATACTGAGGCTTCAGGAGCAGCCAGTTAGACTTCACGAGGTGTGCTGTGGCCAGACAGCACCCCAGATGCCCTCATGGTGGCAATGTGCCCCCTACGAACTTGGTTCGCCACTGCTTCACTAAGCCCTTTGGAGAGGGATCACATAGGAACCCCAGTGACCTAAATCCCACTGCTCGCATACTTGAGGCTGTTATGAGAAGGACACTACTTCCCAGGATGGGATACAAAGAGGGCTTGACTCGGATACAGCTTTGGCTTATCAACTCTCTGATGCAGCAGATAGTTTTTGATATTTGGGATCTTCTTCTGTCAGAGATGGAGGATACTATAGCTGAGGGCTTCAGAGGTCACAGGCAGTTGCCCTATGCTCACTGGATCACCTAGCTTATCCATAGAGCAGTCACAGTGAGGCCACCAGAGATGCTTGTAGAGTATAGTGGTGCTATGACTAAGTTCCCTGTCTATAACATGACATAGATGATCCATCATAGCACTCCACAGGCACCTAGTCAGCCACACCGTCGTCTCGATTTGCCAGAGTCTATAGCCCGGTAGGATGATATCATCAGAGGCATTATAGCTATAGAGGAGGAGGAGCTTGCTCAGTAGGAGGGGATGGTCGTGAGCGACCCCAGTGATAGTTCTAACGATGACTATCAGCCCATCCCTCGGATGCCTCCTCAGCGACATGACCATGAGGCCGATAGCTCTAGCTCAGCGCCACCTACCCCGTAGACTGACCCTGTTCTCCTTGCTATACTTGAGCGGATGAGGCAAGACCAAGCACGATAGGCTTAGGAGACAGCTGCTACATTTGCTCAGTTCTAGACTCGGCAGGATGAGTTCTAGCGCCAGCAACAGTAGATCCAGCAGCAGCAGCTAGCTATACATCAGTAGACATAGGCTCTACAGCAGCAGCAGTAGGACATGCATCAGCAGCAGCTCCTTGGATTTATGCAGCATGTTGTGACTGCTATTGGGGCTCCACCGTCACAGCCTTCGCCCCAGCTTGGTCAGATTGCCACTACCTCGATGACTCCAGCATTACAACCTAGTGGGCTTCAGAGTCAGGGATAGCCACCAGCACAGTTTGCTTCTCCTATAGAGCAGGTGTCCCAGTGTTTTGCTACATCACTGCCAGCTCCACAGTTTACACCGCTTCAGATGGGCTTTACACCAGATGAGACGCCCTCGCTGCTAGTGCTAGAGACCATAGTGACCAGGAGCCTTGGTGCTTCCTTTAGTGAGTTGACAGGGATGCCTACTCCTCCATATTTACATGTCCCAGGTCCTTCTACTGTTGCACTAGTCACCGAACTATAGAGACGCTCCCTTCCTCAGTGGCATCATCAGAGCCTACTATAGTCCTACCAGCTTAGTCTACAGCAGCTCTAGTTCCTAATCCGACCCAGACTACTACAGCACCGATTATAGCTACAGAGGGTCAGACTGCTCAGAGCTCAAGGTCAGATGATGATGGCACTCAGTTTTAGCTTGCTCCTCGTACTTTAGCGCCCGACTCATCTGCTGCAGCCCCACCGACCGACCCTTAGGTTTTGGTGTTTGACACCAAAGGGGGAGAGGGTTCGAGTATGATAGATTTAGGGGGAGCGACATATTTAGGGGGAGCTTAGTTATCCTATTAGCTTATATATTTCATTTGGAGTTTTTATGTGTGATACACTATTATGCATTCATCGTGTGTTTACTTTCATGCATTGAACTATATATATGTGATAGTGATATCTACGTGATCATGATATATGACACGTGCGCTCTCTACTTTGAATTATTTATATGTCATATCACTTGTGCAATGCTCATTTGCCTTTGCTTTTGTGTTTTACTCCGATGCAAATGAGCTTTATTACTTGTACTCATGCTTATTTCACATCTTTTGAGTACATCATGTTGGCTTGGTTCATATAAGCTTGACTAACACCTTTGTTCTTATTGACAAAAGCTTATATGATCCAAGCATGTTAAAAACCTCAACTCTTTCACATATTCGAGATGGTAATGTCAACAATCACCAAAAAGGGAGAGATTGAAAGCATCTAGGCCCCTAGTTGGGTTTCGGTGATTAATGACAATACAATATTACTATGACTAACGTGTGTTTTGCAGAGGCAATTAAGTTATGTCATGGTAATGGAGATCGATTCGACAATCAAGGTGGTCATGCCCCTATGATGGAAATCATTCTGGTTTTCAAAGGATGGACGACAAGGTTAAGGATGGACTAGTTCTAAGTGTCGATTGGAGTTGAAGAGACACTTAGAGTAGTTTCAGACTTTGTTTTTCCTTTGGCCGTACTATTAAGGGGGGTATGGATGGGTAGCTTGACCTAGGTAAGTCTAGTGAGTTAGGTGTGGTGCACACTTGTTAAAACTAGCACTAGGTAGCTCCACAACAGCCCTTTGGTCTAATGGAGCAAACTTCATTCACATATGATCGAGAGTTGGAAGTGAATGGAGGGTCAAATACTGACCGAACGCTGGCTCAGGGTCCGATCAGTTCATTTGACCATGGTGATTGCATCTGGTTTGACCGGACGCTGAGAGGTCAAGTGACCGGGCGCTGAGAGGTAGCGTCTGGTCAACTCCAGTAAGGTTCCAGAGAGGGAAAATCATGATCGGACGCGTCTAGTCAGTGCTGACCAGATGCTGCCAGCGTTCGGTCACACTGTAAACACTAGAGTTCGGGGTATACTAACTGAAGCGTCTGGTCAACATGACCGGAGTGTACGGTCACCCCATAGAGACACATAACGGTTCATTTTTCAGCCGGTGTTATAAATACCACCTCTAGTGTGGGGTACTTTTTCTCTTTCAAACAGCTAAGAAACATCTTAGAGAGTGCCAAGAAGAACAAGGTCCTAGTGAGTTGATTGAGATTTGAGAATCCCAAAGAGAGCCCTCATTAGTGAAGATTAAGAGTAGCAAAGTGTGCATCCACCTTCTCATTAGGATTGTCGTGGTCAAGTGAGAGTTCGTGCTTGTTACTCTTGGTGATCGCCATCACCTAGACGTCTTGGTGGTGATTGGGAGCTTGGTGATCATCCGGAGAGCTTGTGGATGACCCAACTCACATTGTGAGCGGTTGTGGGTGATTCACCGCGACGGAGTGTCGAAGAATCAACCCGTAGAGAGCACTTGATCCTTGCGCGGATCAAGGGGGAGCTACACCCTTGCGTGGGTGCTCTAACAAGGACTAGTGGGGAGTGACGACTCTCTGATACCTCGGCAAAACATCGCCGCGTTCCTTCATCTCTATTTACTTTAAGCATTTACTTTGTGCAATTCAATTCATGTCTTTATATTCTTAGAATTGACATGCTAAAGTAGGATTGGAACTTAGGTTGCAAGTCTTTTGTGCGGTAGAACAGTTAGAAACACTTTTTAGACACAAGGGGTTAATTGGGCTAATCATAGGACTTAATCATTGCAAAGAAATTTAGAATTAGCCCAATTCACCCCTCCTCTTGGACATCTTGATCCTTTCACTCATGTTGCTTCAAATACTACCTCCGTTCCCTCCTGTTAGCCTTTGTGAAAGTGTCCAGTACACCACGCCGCCACGACGCCGAGTGGCTCCACGCTGCCACGCTGCTGCATGCCTGCATGCGATGGATCGCCAGGACGACGTTGATGAGATCCATTATGTACATGGTGTCAATTGGGCATCAGATTCTACCGACGAAGATGAAGACCCCATGGATGACAGCGAGGTGTTGTTCGTGATGGATACTTTTGTTGGTGAGACTGAGGTGCCGGACTCCCAGATAGACATCGCCGAAGTCGGCGAACCTGACGCCGAAGTCCACGAACCTGACACCGTGTATGCCCTAGTGAAGCTGGCTTCAACTGATGTTAACAAGTTTCAATCCGACAAGGTGAATCATGAAGCCTCTAGTTTGATGTTCCCTGTGTTATTGCCTCTCTTGTATGGACACCATGAGGAGGACGTCAATGATGCTGCAGCAACCCTGCTTTGGATTGGTGTTGGCCTTGTGGATACTGTAATGTTTCTAATGGATTGCCAAAGATTCTAGATGGAGGTCTGGACGCTGAGAAGCTTCAAAACTTAGATGTCCATGTTTAAGATTATTTTCCCTTTCTTGTACTAGTCCTAGTATTAGTTGGAGCAATTTTAGTGTTGAGTTTAGCAGTACTGTAAGTTCTGTTAGCTAATGGATGAAAATTTTCATGTTCAAGATGAATTGCATTTGAAAAACAAGGGATAATATTGCTTGCAGTTTCCATTACTCGAACCGAAGCGACAAAAAAAAGCATCATACATGACTTCTAATTCTAACTAGCGACGAACTGCATGGCTTGATTGTAAAGTTGCAAAGGGCAACTCAGAGTAGTTGGAAGACGTCCTTGCAGCTCTAGAGTTTTCTTCTTCATGTGAGGGATGTTGTAGTGCTGGCCTCCATTCTGCTTCATGATCCATCATGCAACCCTGTTGGGTTAGAAAAATACGGTTGGCCCTTTGCACAGGATAGTCCTGATACGCCTTATTAACCTTTGCCACAATGTCGTTAATGTTGTTTGGTGTTCTCTTTTCATTCTGCTGGCCTCCATTCTGCTTCATGATCTCCATCATGCAACCCTGCTGGGTTAGAAAAATACGGTTGGCCCTTTGCACAGGATAGTCTTGATACGCCTTATCAACCTTTGCCACAATGTCGTTAATGTTGTTTGGTGTTCTCTTTTCAAACAGTGCCTGAATTGCTGTAAAAAAATCAAGATCCAATACATTAAGGTCAGGAGAATTGGGAGGTTGGCATGTGAGCCTAATGTCCCAACCATCTGCTTGGGCGGCCTGAACAAATGCAGGGTCATTCACATCAATGTGAGTCTTAGCATTGTCTTGTTGTATGTATATGGGCAATCCTTTCTCTTCTGTAGGCCACTTTGCTTTGATTGCGGGTAGAACCTTGTTCATAAGGAAATCTCGACTAACTTCTTTTGTTACCGATGTCATGGCTTTTGCAAGGGTACCTACAGATGTAAACATTGTTAATAAGACTTATGATTCATGCAGGATATGCAAAAAAAATTGCAATTTTTAGTACCTGCGTCCCTGTTTGGGCTCCATCTCTTTGCTAGCTCTACTTTCACAAAGGAAAAAATGCCGAGTTTACCATCAAAAATGCATTGACCATTGTCATCAAATCTAGGCCTCATAACCACAGCTAGGAACATCACCTTCTCAATAATTTCTTTTGCTTTTAACTGCTCGTTGTGGTCTTTCTTCATCATTTGCAAGGTAATATTTTTGGTTCCTACGAGTCCTATAGAACCACTTTTCATCGATGTACACGACATTGTACATTGGTTTAAAAGACAAAGACTGATCATTCAGCATGGATAAACAATACTTGACGCGGGCCTTCTTGTTTTCATCGGTCAAGCTAAACTTGAGGTCATTAGTGTGCCGACGAAAATAGCCTTCCTTGAAACGGTTATGAAGTGTGCTCTTCTTGACACCCAATGCATTAGCAAGATCCTGAAAAGTGGTGCGCTGACTAAGAGGAACGTCTTTTATGGATTCCAAGTCTATTTCTACTCTTTTCCTACCACAATTCTTAGACCATCTGTTCACAACACCATTTATTCCACCAGTTTGTCCATTTTTCCAAATGGACTGCACAACTCTTAGAGGTACAGAATAGGAGGATCAGTTTTTGCCAATAGCACTAGGTATATGGCGATCTTTAAGTCATCCGAGTAGAACCTCCGTTTGTTATTATTGGAACCTGTAAACCAGAAGCATCTTCTGTGATTAGTGGAGATAATTGAAACTGAACCTGAACCCGACAATAGACTGAAGATAACTGAAAACTAAACCTGACATCTATCCGACAACAAAGAAAACTAAAAAACTAGACTAAACTGATCTTGAACCTGACTAAGGAAATTGAACCTGATCCAACCAACAAATCACTGATTAATACAGGAAACTGAAAACCACCGTTTGAAAGACCCTCTGCTTGCACGCCATCTGCTGCAGCAGCATCTTGATCTCCATCTGCTCCTTGGCCATCTCCATCTGCTGTACCAGGTGCTTGCACTCCTATGGATGGCGCTGGTACTCCTCCATCTTCATCACCTGTGACATGAAACACACAAAAAGATGAGATGACGAATATAAGAAACAAATGGCAAATCAGGGATCATTATTAAATCTGCACCTTGATTTCCATCATCCCAAACCATGGCATAATCGAGTTCATGGGCAGGGCCATCCCAATCGACTATGTCATCCCAATCTATTGGATGGTTTACTGCTGAGGTGGTGCTTCATTTAAGTCGATCCCTAGTCCAGGCATTGTTGATGAACTAGTACAACATGATGAATCAGAGAGAAAGAGAGAGGAAAGAGTTTGCTGGAACTGCATGTTCAACTGTTCACTTCCATGGAGACTTATATAGACCATCGTAGAGAATAGGCAGCAACAGAATTTAGCTTTGAAATTTTGAAGCGAGCGCGGCTAATTTTGGAGGTGATCTCGGCAATTTTTTCATCTGGGCGGACTCAAGGATGACAGCGGCAAATAAGGAGATGGTCTCGGCAATTTTCACGCGGCAAAACAGGAAACGGAAGGGCCGTGGATGGCGAGCGCGCGTGCTGGCCGCGGACACGCGCGATTCTGGTGCGGACGCGCGGTAACGCCGTTTTGAGCGGTGCTAGCGGAGAGATTACTTGGAAACCCAACAACCCACGGTGCATTTAGTACAAAGCCGCGATTACATGATAATCGGTCCTCCTTCAACCCTCCTTTGGTCATCGCGCAAGAGAGTAAAACGACGCTGTTAAATGGATGGAGGAAGTATGTCATTTGCTTTACTACTCCATCATAAGTTGGTATAAATGCTTGGGCACCTGTTCCAGTATTCTTTTTCTTTCCTGGTCGTTTGAGCTTGATCCTCTTCCATCCGTGTTTCCCCTCTGTAATTTTCTATTGAGTTTGAACCATGAGTTTCTGCAGTGATTCCCTTTTCGCTCCCTGGATTTCTGATAAAACTGTATGATTTAATTAATTTGTCAGACAGTATGCAAGAAGCCAAACAAGTTTCATGATCGGGATAGCAGAAATCAGTTGAATGGCTCGTTGGACTCGGACTGAACGGAGCCAGCCGGAGTGTCCGGCGAGCACGTCCATGCATTGACCGGGTTCGCCACACAAAGTCAGTCCAACCAGACTTAAAAGGTGCCGTTTGGTTACCAATGAATTTTAAGAGTCCGGATAAAATAAAATCTCAGAAACCTAAAATCCCATCTAAACAGACTAGGATTCTATAGAATTTTAACACGCCTATACAAAATCCAAGAAACATCAAATATTATTTTTATTCGGAATTCGGATTTTAAAATCCTCACGCGCGGGTCGCAGCAAAATTGATCCTGTCATTGCACTTGCATTGCCATTATTGTTCCTCCACTCCATTCCGCGCTTTCGCTCTCAATCTCTCCCTAACTGCTGGCTACAGCGACCGGGCACCATGTGTCGGGTTCATAAACCCGGGGTCCCTCACGGACCGGTTTCCCAACAGATGCTTGGCCCAGCAGGCAACGTTGCAAACAACGCGCAACTCATGGGCCGACCCAAGTACCTAAACGATAGGCCAGAAGGGCGATCCAATCACCGACCGGAAGACCTGGCTGAGGAGGAACGGCGCCCATTTCTGACTCCGGCCCACCTCTCCGACGGGAGCGCTCGCTTCGGTCTTCAACCCGCCTCCGGACGGCCTCTCCGACCAGAAGGCCTGGCCAAAACACCGCTTCCAACTCTGACCCGCGTCTCTAACCAGAGATGCGCCAGACCCTTGCTCACTGCTCTTCTCCGACTGGCGCGATCGAAGCCGACTGGAACCAACCGATCGGGGACGCCCGCTCGGTAAGGACCATGAAACAGACGGAGAAAGTAAGGCAGGGCGCACGAGTCAAACTGCAATACCGAAGACCGTACCCTGTACAACTGCAGAAATAGTACTCTGCGACCTTCCTGGCACGACATAACCCAAGCAGTGTTGTAGGCGCCGATATTTTTCCCCTAAAGTATTGTGGGCGCCATTAACTCCCATACGGTAAGGCTCCCACACATGTCTCTAGACATCAACAGTGTTGTGGGCGTCGGCATTTACCGTATCAGGCGAACATAGTAAAACCCCTTGCATGCCTCTAGGTATCAACAGCGTGGCAGGCGCCGATGTCTGCCATACCCGAAGAAGACAACACAACCTCCCACGTGCATCTGACATCCAACAACGTTGTGGGCGTCTACCATCATCTTATACCCGTCGGCATGGGAAGCAAGACTTAGCAGCAAACGTACTCCTTCCCTCTCACTTGTAAGGCCGTCCCCTTCATCTATAAAAGGGGATGTGCTCTCTTCCCACAGATAGATTCAAGTTAATTCAGATCGATCAAGTTCACTAGTTCACAACAGCAGAACCACCAGGTTCAAACCATGAGCACACGCTCGAACACTTAGCACATAGCGAAGCTCCCGTCGCTTTCGGTCCCTCTGACCAGAGTCCGACCAGACCTTTTGTACCCCCCATCTCTCCCCTTCTCGTTTGTAACCTCACTGCAAACTTTGAGCACCTAGGCTCAGGAATAAAGTCATCGACCGACTCAAACTGGACGTAGGGCACGTTACCTGAACCAGTATAAACTCTGTGTCATTGAGTGCTAGGCCACCTCCGATCACAACGTACAACAAAACTACAAATATTTACTTGTTGGTCACTTTTTGCACCGACAGTTGGCGCCGTCCGTGGGAAGACGTTGTACGTTCAACACTTTTTGGTCATCGGATGGCCCACTTTTCCGCCATCTTCGCCATGGCGGGCTCAGGCGATACGACTCGCTTCGGCTCACTGGAGTTTCCCGCACTCCCACCTGTTGGGATGTGGGTTCCACCCGTCTCCGAGCCATCCCAGGCCTTCCTCTTTGGAAGCCTGGACTTCATCACCGACCGGCTCGACGTACTACACCTCCACGAGGAGGCACTCATTCCGGCGCCCGTCGGAGGGGCACCCTCCATCGGCTCCGGGACGCACGACGACTTCAATGATGAGGCATCTACGCTTCATTCTGAGCAAACTCTCTGCTCAAACCCCGCTGTGAGTAATATACATATTGTTATTTACTTGCTATTCTCTATCTTCCGTCGATTATCCGAAGGGACCCCGTTATCCCCACCGCGACCGCCATGCAACAGGTTCCCCTACGGCATCGTGTCTCCCATGGATGCGTATGCCTGGGAGCTCCGAAGGATGCCAGCGTTGCTCCCTCTTATGTCTGAATTCATGGGGATGGCGAGCTATGCTCCCACCTGTTTCCTCGACCTCATGGATGACGATATTGAGAGTGACGGCTCCAGCATCGGCGACGTGGCGCCTAGTCACCGTCTGCCCCGGGAGTGCGCTATGGTGGACACTCTGAGACAGCCACCGATGGTAACGGAGTCCTTGCAGCCTCACACCCCTCTAGACCCTTGTGCGGAGACCCCCGTGCTCACACGGGAGCACGATGAGGAGCTACGACAACAGTGGCTGAACCAGCCGCCCACTACGCCAGCGTGCTCGGTGCCCCACACTATGCTCCGTGAGCATAAACCGGCGAGCGACGCCCCAGGGTCACGCCCGTCGAGTCCAACGCAACACCATGGACAGGGGGAACAATCCCCCACAGTCCGCTCAGGCCAATCAGAACATCGGCACTGTGGCAATGCTTCTGCGTGGCCTTCTCGAGGCGAATGACCCCTTGGAACAGGCGATCCATCGAAACCTCCAGGCACTAGTAGAGACCACCACCATTCAATAGGCGGAGAGCTCCGCATCGTGACGTCGACTTGCAGCCTCTCTCCCCACTAGAGGAGTGGGGATGCACTAGACGAATCGCTCCACCCGCTCACCTCTACAGCCGCCGAGCGCGGCATAGGAGGCCGCATCTACGCCTCGTCTTGACTTTGCGACCGTTCCACACCGACCACCTATACACGAGCGGCTTAGGCCAAACCAAGACGCTCGCAGCGTCATCAGCATCCGGAGTCCTAGCTCGGATGGCCCCGGACCATGGGCCTTTATCCGACGCATCCAGAGAGCGTCGCTCCAGCAGCGCTCCAACAGAGGTCGAGGCAAAGGCAAGGCCAAGCGCTAGGATCAAAACGAAGGCCCCTCCACGCAGAGGGGGAAAAAGAATAGAAAAGATCGCCACCGACCGACCAACTCCACGTTGGTCGCCATGGCTGATCACATGGGCAAGCAGCCCCAGCAGGACCGTCCGGGCCACTTCCACGAGCTCATGGAGAGCCCGTGCACCAACCATGCCTATCTTGTCAAACACCTCTACAACGACTGCGAGCTCCTCAAGCGCCTTCTGCAACAGGCCGGCGGGCCAAAGGAAGAAAAAGGCGAAGAAGCAGCGGCCAAGAAAGGGGGCATAGCGAGCAAGGATCCAGACTACTGAAGGTCAAGGTGATCTGACCGGACGCCTACCGACTGAAGGACGACAACAATGACATTCTCACCAACGCTTGGAACAGCTATGTCATTTCTTCCCCTAAAATTCAGTCTTACCATTGTTTACTTAAATGTTTGCTCCTATAAAAGCGCCCCGACCCAAACACTTTCGGCCCTGGTGGCTCCGGGGCTCCATGGGGGTGCACTACTACCTCTCTTTTCATTTACTATCATATGGTGAAACTCCTTCCTACCCAAACAAAAGGGTAGTTCATTCCTTTAAATTACCTTATGTGGCTTTGCTTTAAAATATTTCGACCGATCGCACCCCACCTTTACCTACGGTTACGAGCAGCTGAGCCTCGCGGGCCACGCCCTAGGCTCCTAAGGTTGCAACCTACGAGACAAATGGGCAAGTACAAAAAAGAAAGAATAAAAAATAAAATTATGCTAAGGTAAAACTAAGGAATAAAAGGGACAAGCTTCCCCGAATGGAGTGACTCCATCACGAAAAATGAAATCAATTGTAGTCATTGAGTACACAAGAACGTTTACACAGGGACTCCCCCACGAACTTAGACTTTTTGCATCTACTAAACTACTTATACTTTACAAGCTATTGGGGTGGCCCGGTGGCATCTGCTGTCGGTGCGACCGGCAAAGGCATGGTCTGCTCACTCCCTGGGTGGACGACATTTGGCTCGGTTGAAGGCAGAGTGATGTCCACTTCTAACCTAGGCTCCGCGCCATCCATAGGCTAGGCGACGTCCCCCTGACGCACGCTTTCGGCCATGTCCTCACGGCGGACATCCATCACCCACTACGCAGAGACTTGCTCTGCCACCAACCTTGCATGCGGTAGCAAGCTCTCCCCAAGCGATTGGTTGTCCTCTATGCTCAAGCCGTCGGCATACCCGCTACAGATAGTGGTGAAGTCCAGGTTCGGGTGGTACGTCACCACCGAAGTCAACACCCCCGATGCTTTGTAGAATAGCCCATGTGTGATGAGGGCCCGGACCTCATCCAGAACCTCCACCAGCTGGATGGCGGGCGCACTAGTACTTGGCACCAACCCGAAGACCTTTGAGATGACAAGCTGGGCAACATTGCAGATCTGGTCAAGTTCCCCCTCGAGAGCATGTTGCTCTTCAACAGACTTGGCCAGCGCCTCTGCATTCCGGCCAAAAGTCGCCTTGACCATCTCCAGGTCCCGCTCTAACGACTTCACCTTTCCACCCAGCTCTAGAAGAAGGGCGACAAGCTCAGAAACAAGCTAAAGAAAGAAACCAACATGACGAAAAATAGAAAAGGTATGTACCGAGGTAGAAGTTCTTGAGGGTGGAGAGTCCCTCCGCTTGCCGAGCCACCTGCTCATGCAGCTAGGTGTTCGCCTCCTCCGTCCCCATCACCTGGCCCCGAAGCGCAAGCACTTCCTAGTCTACCTCCGACCAGGCCTTTCACTCTGACTCTAGGGCCTTTTGCGCTGACTCCAGGGCATTCCGCTCCGACTCAAGGGTCTCCAAGGATTTTTGGAGCTCTGCCTTGGTGTCCGCTTGGGATTTCTGTAGTCCTGCCTCGGTCTCCACCTAGCGGGCCTTCACTGCCTCAAGACCTCGCTTGGGGTGGTCACCTGCTCTGCCGCACACTGCTCCTCCGCCCGCACCACGGTCACCTCGGCAGCCCAGTCCTGGGACTCACGACGGGTGGACTCCAGCTGACGCTCAAGCTCAGCCATCCGGGCATGCACCATCTGGAGGAAACAGGACTTACAGGACGACATCTCCTATAGACCCTATGAAAATGAGAAGCAAGCATGCTGAGCCAACCAACAAGAGACTAAGAGGTCAAGGACAAACACGAGAAACTCACCTCCACGGTGAGCTGTAGGTCGACCTTGACCAACTGCTGGGCAGACTTAACCCACTCCTGGGCGTCCTCGAGCTTCACCGATAGCTTGGCGAGATTAGACTCCATGGCGAGTCCTTTCCCCCTAAGGATGTCCCAGAGCTAACACTCCTAGGAATCCAGAAGGACAAACTGAACCTTTGATGGGTCCTCGGGGCAGGGCCACTCCAGGTCACCCTCCTCTAGCTTGTTAGAGGGCCCAGCCTCTGACCGAACCACCGCCAGTTCCCACGACGGTGCCGGTAGCTCCACCACATTATCTGCTTCATCATTGGAAGGGATCTCCACTACCTTGGTTTCATGGGCCACCGACGGGCGTTTCGACTCTGTTCCGGCCGTGTCTCCCCCCGGCGCCTTCAGCTCTGACCGTGAGGGTGAGCCATGCAGCCCTCCACCCAGTGAGGTAGGGAGCTTGGTCTCCCTCTCCTCTTCCACCATAGACAATGGAGGAGGGGCCACAAGGGACACCTCTGGTGAAGCCCCTACCGTTGCCACTGGGATCGTCGCTAGCACCATCGCCGCTGCTACTGCCATACTAGCAACTAACCCAGGGAGCACCACCCTTGGAAGGGAAGGACTCGCTGCCACCACCCTGTTCCCCCCGCCGCTCACCATGGCACGTTGCAGGGTGGGCCTCCAAACCTCCTGCACAGGAGTTGGGGCGATGCTCAATCCCATCATCGTCTGGCCGCTGACAAAAAGTACAGGTCAGTCATACTCTAAAAAGACTCAACAACAAGATAAAAAAGAAACAAAGAACAACATACTGGAAGGTAAGCGGCATGACTCTGAAACCAAGACCTGGCGTCGATGGGACTGCAGGGCAAGCACCGGTCCTAGGCTGTGACCTGCTCCCTCTCACTTCAGCTGGGGGCGGAGTCATCCCAACCGGCTCCTGCCCCACTTGTGGGTCACCATGACCTTCGGCTTAGGATGCACCAACCAAAGCAGCAGGCGGGGCATCCTCCCACTATGAGTCACACACTGGCATCGGTCCCGGCGATGCACGGGTGCAAGCCCGCTCCTCTAACCGCCTGGCTTGCTCACCCGTGCCCACGATAGGCGAGGACGAGACCAACGACGCCACCGAGGGGCGCAGCGATCGCGTCTGCTTCGCCTCCCGTTCGCCGGTGGCGTCCACGCTCGCCGCATGCTTCCTCGGCACGGGAACCATGGCGCGCCTCTCTGCCCCCCGCTCATCGCCAGCGGACATCACCGCAGGGTCACGACGCTCCACCGAGGTCACAACGACCTCCTGGCTATCCTCCTCCTCGGAGAAAATCATGCCATCCACCTCTGTGGGATCCTCTGGCTCGAGCTCTGACTAGATGTCGCTCTTATTTTCCCCAGCCTTCACGCACCGGGTGATCTCCTGCTCATACTTTCGCCAAGCCACCTCGGCTTTCTTCTTCTTCTTGGCATCCGCCGCCTCCTTTTTGGCGACCTGCCGAGCCACGCCCTCTGGCCCCTTTGGGAGGTGCGGCTAGGACTTGTAAGCATCAAGTCCCTACAAAAATAGGCGACTCAAAATAAAAAAAGTAGAAAAACAAAGGGGAAAAGAACACAGAGTAAGGAGAAAGGAGTATACCAGTTTGGACACCACCGAGACGTTGAGAGGTCCGGACTTTCCATCGACCTTCTCTTTGGGCTTCAGCTACAGCACCCGATCGAGGCGACTTTAGACCTCCTCATCCGGTAGCTCCTCTGGCGACGCTCGATCAGGGTTCGATAGGCCGCCGTACCTCCACATCGGTCGTGCCCTCTCCGCCAACGGAGCAACCCAGTGGAGGTAGAGGGTGTGGAACACCCGCACCCCATCAAGGCCACATCGCACGAGCTTCTAGAGCTCCTCCTCAATGATCTCCACCTTCTTCTTCTCCCAACAGGAAGGGCCCCACGACCAACTATCCCACCTCTCTGGCCTCCCACTGGTGAACATCGGGAATAGCCTCCACCGGGTTCCTGATATAAAACCACTCCTGGTGCCACCCCCAGTTGGAGTCGTAGGGGATGTACGCGGGATATGAGCCCCCCATGCTCGGTTTTCTCTATAGGACGAAGCCCCCCACCGACGTGGCCTCAGGCGGATTCCCCATCGGCAAAGCTTGCCTAGAGAACAGCCATCGGAAGAAGTCCGTGTGTGGCTCCATCCTGAGGAAGGCCTTGCAGACGATGACGAAGTCGGCGATATGCAACACACCTGTTGGATTAAGGTGCTACAGCTCTAGACCCCACTCATTGAGGAGCCTACGTAGGAACCAGTGCATGGGGTTTCGTAACCCACACTTATGGAAGGCAAGAAAGGAAACCACCTCGTTGGGCCAAGGTTGTGGGAACTCCTCTCTCCTAGGTGCCCTCTAGTGCACCACCTCCTTCGGCGGTAGAAACCCCTTCACGGCGAAGGCCTTCAGCACTGACTCCCTCACAGTGGATGACCTCCAGTCCGACATCTCGCTCCAGGTTTGTGAAAGGATTTGTGAGTTTTTTCCTCTCCCTCGCTCTCTCCCTTTTCTTTCCTAGGAACCGCTGTGGCTCTTACAGATGCTCCTGGCAATAACAAAAATGAAAGGAGGCGGTAGATGGGGAATAGGCGAAGGAATGGGGTGAAAACCTTCTCCCTTCTCCTACTTAAGGAAAAGGGCGCAGCAGTTGGGGAAGGCACGCTGATCGGGAAAGTCAAAATGATGGAGCAAAAAACCCTCTCCCTTTCCCATTTAATACAGATGGGATACGATGGGATGCGCCCTGCTCGATGAGATGTGCCCTGCCCGACGGAATGGTGCCTGATCAGATGGGATGTGGCCTAGGTGTGGCCCACCACTACCACACACTGGGCACGAGAACCAAAGTGCCACCACGCGCAGGCGGCTCTCCACCTCCCCATGTGGGACTTGGAAAAACCCAAACAATGGGATCTTCGCTAGGAGAGACCATCGGGCTTCCTAAGTTGATCAAACGTCTTAGAAAAACACACTGAGAGACAAGTAAGGAGCAAAGGGACGCCCCCATGTAGGCCATGCCGACTCCATCATGAACGACGAGCATAGGTCCTGGTCGGATATTTCTGATTGGAGCTCTTCAAACCCCATCACTCGAGTCATCAAGGAAACACTATCGACCCCCGCTATTTCTTTATAATCATTTCAAACATACATGCATTCATTCCATATGCCCGTGTCCCCCGGACGATTCAGGCCCTGAACCGTCCGAGGGTTAGGGAACAAAGGCATCGCACATGTGGCAAAATGCATCACAACGCTCTGTGTTGCATCATGAAGCGGTAGTTGCCTCATTCAACATGAGCAACGACCGATTGGGGTTCGAAGGCTAGCCCACAAAGGGCTCGAGGCCGCCCCACATCAAATAGAGCTAGGGGAGAAAACACAGATGAACCCTGTGCGGCCCTCGCCCAGTCTGCCCCAAAGCAGATAGGGTCATCTCAACCTTCTTGTTCGATCCTAAACCTCTCGCCAAGCCCACATAATCTCCATCGAGGGAAGGCCAGTAGGCCACTCAGGTCAGTCTCCGAAATGACCCAGACATATGTTGGGTTGCAAGTAAAGGAGCAGTGGAATGTCACAAGTGGGCTATGCCGACCCCATCATGAATGACGAACCTAGATAACACTCGATCATACCCATTAGCAAGCTCACCGAGCGCGTCGCTTGAGCCTGAGCGATCGAGGCAAGCGACAAAACTCAGCCCCTTCGATTGTGAGAAACCAAGGGCGAGGTAACGCACAAAACTCAAAACCAACCCCTACCAAGCCCAATGGGGCTCAGGGGCTCAAGACACCTGCACACCAAACGTCTAGGTCTACGACCCCAAACTCACCCCATCCCTCGGCTATGCTTCGACTGCACACCAAACGCCTAGGTCTACGACCCCGAACTCACCCCATCCCTCGGCTACGCCTTGACTGCACACCAAAAACACCTAGGTCTGTGACTCTGAACTCACCCCATCAGGATCCACGAGCTCCGCCTTGCCTGATCCCTAAATTAACTAACTATCTGCCTCGGCTGCGTGGGTTGCACCAAGGCTAGGATCCATGACTCTGACTCACCTGATCCCATGACATGCACCAATGCCAGGACCCACGAGCTCCATCTCATCTGATCCCTAAACTAACTACCTCGCCCGATCCCATGGCGTGCACCGACGCCAGAATACACGAGCTCCACCTCTCCCAATCCCAAAACTAACTGCCTCAGCTGCGCAACAACACCTTGGTTGATGACTCCGTCTTGACTAAAAAAAACACACACGCCCGCTAAAAACCCCCCCAGACAATTCTGCCCGAATCGCCTGGGGGCTCGGGGGCTACACCCGCGGGTGCGCTCACGCGCACGCACCATCAAGACAAAAATCCCTCAGACGATTCTACCCGAATCGCTCAGGGGCTCGAGGGCTCCTATCGGGTTCATAAACCCGGGGTCTCTCACGGACTGGCTTCCCAACAGAGGCTCGACCCAGCAGGCAACGTTGCAAACAACACGCAACTCATGGGCCGGCCCAAGTTCCTACATGACAGGCCAGAAGGGCGATCCAATCACCGACCGGAAGGCCTGGCCGAGGAGGAATGGTGCCCATTTTTGACTCCGGCCCACCTCTTCGACCAGAGCGCTCGCTTCGGTCTCCAGCCCGCCTCTAGACATCCTCTTCGATCGGAAGGCCTGGCTAAAACACCGCTTCCAACTCCGACCCACGTCTTTGACTAGGGATGCGCCAGACCCTTGCTCACTACTCTTCTCCGACTGGTGCGATCGGAGCCGACTGGAACCAACCGACCGGGGACACCCGCTCGGTAAGGACCAGGAAATAGATAGAGAAAGTATGGTAGGGCGCATGAGTCAAACCGCAATACCGGGGATCATACCCTGTACACCTGCAGAAACAGTACTCTATGACCTCCCTAGCACGATAGAACCTAAGCAGTGTTGTAGGCGCCGATATTTTTCCTATAGTATTGTGGGCACCATTAACTCCTAAACGGTAAGGCTCCCCCTACATGCCTCTGGGCATCGATAGTGTTGTGGGCATCGGCATTTACCGTACCAGACGAACATGGTAAAACCTTTTGCATGCCTCTAGGTATCAACAGTGTGGCAGGTGCCAACGTCTGCCTTACCCGAAGAAGACAACACAACCTCCCATGTGCATCTAACATCCAACAGTGTTGTGGGGGCCTACCATCATCTTGTACCCACCGGCGTGGGAAGCAAGACTTAGCAGCAAATGTACTCCTTCCCTCTCACTTATAAGGTCGTCCTCTTCATCTATAAAAGGGGATGCGCTCTTTTCTGACAGACAGATTCAAGTTGATTCAGATCGATCAAGTTCACTAGTTCACAACAGCAGAACCACCAGGTTCAAACCACGAGCACATGCTCAAACACTTAGCACATAGCGGAGCTCCCGTCGCTTTTGGTCCCTCTGATCAGAGTTCGACCGGACCTCTGGTACCCCATCTCTCTCCTTCTCGTTTGTAACCCCACTGCAAACTTCGAGCACCTGGGCTCAGGAATAAAGTCACTGACCGACTCAAACTGGACGTTGGGCACATTGCCTGAACTAGTATAAACCCTGTGTCATTGAGTGCTAGGCCACCTCCGATCACAACGTATGATAAAACTACAAATATTTACTTGTTGGTCACTTTCTGCACCGACACCCTGCATTTCACACAAATTAAAGTCAATCCATCCACTGTGCATGCACGCGTATACAGTACTCTCTTGACTACCACAGTCAAGATGTGATGCGATGAATTTTTTAGCAGGGCAAGGACTAATTCAAACGATCGGATGCGACGTACGGGATTGATGGTCGGCTTCCTGTAGACGCAAGGAAGCGAAATTTTTACATAAGATGTTTCCATCGGTTCCAAAATAAAGGAAAATGATGGCGTTCCTACGTGACTCCTGTCCGGACGCGGCTCTCTAGAAGAGGGCCCAAAAAAATCTCCCACTCCCTCATGTTTATCCATCTGTCCGCCCCAACTCCTTCATGCTTATCTGTCAGGCCCCAAAGCAGCATGACCGTTCATTATCTGCACCCCTTCTCCCACCGCGCGCTCGTTTTGCTGCCGCGCCGTGCCCCACCGCCCTGCACCCTATCGCTAGTCGCGACGTGTGCTCATCCATTGCCACGCCGTGCCCCACCGCCCTGCACCCTATCGTCGGCCGTGTCGCGCGCACGTCTCAAACACCTGTGCCGCTCGCTCCCTTGCCGTACGCCCGTCCATCTCCCATCACCATCGCACACACCGCTGACCCCACCATGGCCATTGGGGCACATGTATCGTGGCGTCTTAGGTCTTCCTCGGCTGAGGCAAGGTCACCCACGAGTGCGGGCGGTGCTCGCGCGCCGTGGCTTGCTGCTGGCTCCGACCTTGATGGCTGGAATTGACCAGCCCGGCCTTTCCCTCTCCTATGTTGCATATGTATGTTTCAAGTGTTTTAGGTGTATGTTGCAACTGCTTCATTTTGATGTTGCAAAAGTAGATCGAGAGACGTTGCACATGTTGCATATGTTGCAAGTGTTTTCAGAGGATTGTTACAAGCGTTTGTTCAAAATGTTTTATATATTTTCATACGTATATTGCAATCATTTTTTATCTGGATATTGCATATGTTGCAACAGTATGTTTCCAAATATTTTAGTCTTATGTTGCATTAAGTGATTTAATGTTGCAAGTTGTAAGTGTTTATTTTAGTGTTTCATGTGTTTCACACACATGTTGCAAAAGCATGTTTTCAAATGTTTTATCTGTTCTCAGTGTTATGTTGCAAGTGTTTTATATTTCCAAAAGAATGGAGACAGCAGTACAATGACGACACTGAAAGGATCAAGATGCCCAAGAGGGGGGTGAATTGGGCTAATTCTAAATTTTCTTTCAATAATCAAATCCTACGGATAGCCCAATTAACCCCTTGTGCCTAGAAAAGTGTTTCTATCAAATCAACGCACAAATGACTTGCACCCTATGTTCCAAACTTACTCTAGCATAGCAATTCTATGAATGTAAGACAAGTATTGAATTGTTCAAAGTAAATACTCAAAGTAAGTGCTCGAGGTAAATAGGGAGAGAAAGGAACGCGGTGATGTTTTGCCGAGGTATCGGAGAGTCACCACTCCCCACTACTCCTCGTTGGAGCACCCACGCAAGGGTGTAGCTCCCCCTTGATCCGTGCAAGGATCAAGTGCTCTCTATGGGTTGATTCTTCGACACTCCATCATGGCGAATCACCCAAAGCCGCTCACAACTTGAGTTGGGTCACCCACAAGCTCTGTCGGGTGATCACCAAGCTCCCAATCACCACCAAACCACCTAGGTGATGGCGATCACCAAGAGTAACAAGCACGAACTCTCACTTGACCACACGAAGCCTAATGAGAAGATGGATGCACACTTTGCTACTCATGATTTGCTAGTGAGGCTACTCTCTTGGATTCTCAAATCACAAACACCTCACTAGGACCTTGCCCTTCTTGGCACTCACAAACGTGTTTCTCAGCTGTTGGAATGAGCAAAAGTCACTCCACTCACGAGTGGAGCTTCTATTTATAAGGCAGCCTGAAAAACAAACCGTTATGAGCTTCTGCGGGGTGACCGGACGCTCCGATCGTTTTGACCGGACGCTCCGGTCAGTTCAACCCGCGCAACAGTTTTCACGTGATGACCGGACGCTGTCAGCATCCGGTTAGTACCGACCGGACGCATCCGGTCGCTCTTGGATGCTTACTGTAAACGACCGGACGCTGGATACTCAGGGTCTGGTCACCACTGACCGGACGTGTCCGGTTGCACTTTCTCAAGTCTGGACCCTTACTGGAGTCGATCGGATGCTGGCCCTTAGCGTCCGGTCACACGACCTTCCAGCGTCCGGTCACTCCAGACTTGTTCTCCTCAGTCAAATGAACTGACCGGACCCTACGACCAGCGTTCGGTCGCACCGGAGCCAGCGTCCGGTCAGTATTTGACCCTCCATTCACTCCCAACTTTCGATCATATGTGAATGAAGTTTGCTCCAAAGGATCTTAGGCATTCATAGGAGCTACCTAGAGCTAGTTTTAACAAGTGTGCACCACACCTAACTCACTATACTCAACTAGGTCAAGCTACCCGTTCATACCCCCCTTCATAGTACGGCCAAAGGAGAAACCAAAGTCCTAAACTACTCTAAGTGTCTCTCCAACTTCAATTGACACTTAGAACTAGTTATCCTTAACCTTGTCGTCCATCCTTTGAAAACCGAAACGATTTCCATCGTAGGGGCATGACAACCTCAATTGCCCAATCGATCTCCATTACCATGACCTAACTTAATTGCCTTTGCAAAACACACGTTAGTCATAGTAATCTTGTATTGACATTAATCACCGAAATCCACTTAGGGGCCTAGATGCTTTCAATCTCCCCCTTTTTGGTGATTGATGACAATACCACCTCGAGTATGTTATGGAGTGAGGTTTTTGACGGGCTTGGTTCATATAAGCTTTTGTTGTTAAGAACAAAAGAGTTAGGCAAGCTTATATGACCCAAGCCAACATAGTGTACTCAAAGGATATGAATTAAGCATGAGTACAAGTAACAAAGCTCATTTGCTTCGAAGTATAAACACGGAAGCAAAAGCAAATGAGCATAACACAAGTGATATGACATATAGATAATGCAAAATAGAAATCACACATGTCAAATATCACAATCACGTAGATAGCACTATCACATATATATAATAGTATGCATGAAAGTAAACACACGAATGCATAAGTAATAGTGTATCACACAAATTAAACTCCAAATGTATATAATAAGCTAATACTATATAACTAGCTCCCCCTAAGACTACATACTCGAACACCCTCTCCCCCTTTGGCGTCAAACACCAAAACCTAGGGCGGGGCTGTAGCGGACAAGCCAGGCGCTGAAGAATGTGGGGCAAGCTGGAACTAGGCACCATCATCATCTGACCCTGAGCTCTGAACTGACTGACCCTCTGTGGCAGGAAGTGTCGCTGAAGCGGTCTGGGTCTGAGCTGAGGCTGGTGCTGCCTATGAAGCTGCAAGTATGTCTGTCGTAGGATCGGACGAGGCGACAGATGAGGGGAGCCTCTGAGTAGTCACTGCGACTGGAGCTGCTGTAGATGGACTGGTGGTATGCATATGAGGCGGAGTAGGCATGCCGGTCAACTCGCTAAAGGATGCTCCAAGACTCCTGGAGACTGACGTCTCAGGCACGAATAGCGAGGAAGACTGCTCTGGTGTGAAGCCCGTTTGAAATGGAGTGAACTGCGGGGCTACCACGGGTAAGGCTAACCACTGGGACACCTGTATAGGAGGTGAAGCAAACTGAGCTGGAGGCTATCCCTGACTCTGGAGCCCACTGGGCTGTACTGCTAGAGTCGTCGAAGTGGTAGGAGGCTGTGCAAGCTGGGGCGAAGGCTGTGGCAGTGGGACCCCAATGGCTGTCACTACATGCTGCATGAATCCTATGAGCTGCTGCTGCATAAGTAATTGCTGGTGCTGAAGGAGCTGCTGCTGCCACTGGAACTTGTCCTGACGAGCCTAAAACTGTGCGAAGTTGGCAGCTGTCTCCTGTGCCTGGCGTGTCTGATCCTGCTGCATCCGCTCAAGAATAGCAATGAGAGCGGGGTCTGTCTGTGGAGCAGGTGGAGCAGAACTGGAGCTACCGGCCTCTGCATCGTGTCTGCGTGGAGGCATCTGAGGTATAGGCCGGTAGTCATCATTAGAGCTGTCACTGTACTCGCTCACCTCCTGCTGTGCCTCTAGCTCCTCCTCCTCAGTGGCTGCAATCTCTCTGATGATCTCATCCTACTGAGCTGCGGACTCTGGCACGTCGGGACGATGGCTAGGCTATCTAGGTGCCTGAGGAGTGGTGTGCCTGATCCTCTGTGATAGGTTGTAAGCTGGAAACTCTGTGGTGGCACCTGTATACTCATCCATCATGCCAGGGGGCTTATCAAGCACTACTCTGTGGATGAGGAACGTGATCCAGTGAGCATAGGGAAGCTGCCTATGACCCTTGAATCCCTTAGCTATCGTGTCCTCCATCTCTGAAAGCAGGAGATCCTAGATATCAAACACTGTCTGCTGCATGATGGCATTGAGAAGCCATAGCTGTAAGCGAGTCAGGCCCTCCCTATATCCCAACCTGGGAAGCAGTGTCCTCCTGATGATGGCCTCTAGTACCCTCGCTGTAGGAGTCAAGTCACTAGGGTTCTTGCTCGACCCCTCTCCAAACGGCTCCTTGAAGCAATGTCGCACTAAATCTGTAGGGGGCACCAACCCTCCATGAGGACGCCTGGGAGGCTCCTGCTGTCCATAACAGACCTCATGCATCTTGACAGGCTGCTCCTATAGCCTCAGTATCTCTCTGGCTCTGCCACTCGTCACTCTGTAGTCTTTGCCTTTGAAGGCAAAGTGAATGAATCTGTGATGTGGATCGATGTAGAGCGAAGCATAAAACTGACGGACCCAAGATGGTACATATATCCTCGTCCGTCCAATCAGATCTGACAGTCCTAGCAAATATGACAAGTATGGCCGAATGCTCTCTCCAGCTGCTGCCACAATAGACTCTATCTGACAGACTCTCTGAGATCTGAACACTGGCCCACTGTTGAGATAAGCATTGTAGAAATCCTCCTGTAGTGGCGTGTAGAAACCCTCAGCTGCTCTCTCATCCCTCCTCGGAGGAAACCAAACCTCAAACTCAACAAATCGCAGCTACTGAACCTATCTAGTGGTGGCGGCCCTCAAGTCGAGGTGAACCACTGGAGGCGGACCCTGAGGTCTGGGCGGAGGACGTGAACCTCTGCGCTGTGTAACTGGCCTCGGTGGAACTGTAGCACTAGTATGACTCGAGCGGCGTAGCTGAGGTGCTGGCTTAGTCTCCTGACCCTCCTGAGTCTCCTGGGCTGGCTGAGGCTCTGCTGGTGGTGGCTGCTGCTGAGCTGATGGACCCTCCTCAATGGCAACCCGTCGTCCTGCAAACATGGCAGTCCCAGCTGGACTCCCGTGACAATGCTCAACATCCTCAATTGCAGCTCTCAGTGCTAGTGAAACCGGCTGATCTGCAATGACAACTTCGCTGCGGGCACCACCTCTCTCGGCACGCTCTGCGGCCTCTGCAACAGCTGCTGCTCTCGCTGTCTCTGCATCGGGGTACTTTCGCTTCTTGGATGTCACCTGCTTAGTTGACTTGCCCTTAGATCCGGCTGGCTGGCGAGGTGGGGGCCTCCGATCATCATCACCTAGGCCACCACCAACGTTCTTGGTGCAAGCCATCTAAGCTGACAAGATGGTGAACTGCCGCTGATGAAGATCAACTGTCAAACTGCCGCTTTTGAGGCTTGGCCTCGATCCTTACTCGCGAGCTTGGCTCTGAGTTGACTGCCAACTGCCACAAGAACCACAACAGAACTGACTCGCTGCACGATAGAATAGATGGATATACAAATAAACATCATATTGCTAATAGATGTGAAACCCTAATAGAGAAAGCAATGTAGATGCGAAATTGAATCGAATGGCTTTCTACCTGACGATCAGCGATCCGAGAAGAGATAAGATGTCACGCGGGGGATCCTCGGAACCAAGCTAGGGTTAGGGTAAAAGTCCTGAATGTAATGGGGAATCAGAGACTGCAATTCGATCTAGGTCATTGAGAGGATCAAGATTGAAAAGTCTGGTCTTACCAACGATGGAGGAGGTAGGACTAGGGCAAGACGATTCTTGATGACCCTGGAAGACCAGAGGCACAGTGGCGCGCGGGGAGTCATGGCGGCGCTGCAAGTTGTGATGGCGCGATGACACTGGTGCGGGTGAGCAGTGGCGGCAATGGAGGCTTGGTGGCTGCGACGAGCAGGCACGGGGTTGTGCTGGAAAGCTCGGGCGAGGCTGGCTAGATGGTGGCGCGGCGAGCTTGGGCGCAAGGTGGCCGGCGCGGTGCTATAGAGGCGTGGTGAGGCAGTAGCTCAGCGGCGCGGCAGGCTTGGGCGCGAGGATGCGGCGGCGCTGGCTAGGGCTCGGTCACAGGGATTAGGCGGCGCAGGTTAGGTCAAGGAAAGGGAACACAGAGGCGCGGTTATATGAGGATCCAAAGCAAAACAAAGAAGGAAACGGAAAAGAGTCCTGAAAACGCGCGAGTTCCACTGACCGGACGCTCCGGTGGTAGCAACCGGACGCTACCACCCAGCGTCCGGTCAATTCCAGAGAGGTCCAAATCCTCTGGAATCGGGACCGGACGTGTCCGGTGGTCCATGACCGGACGTAGGCAGGGTCCGGTCAGTACAACTTGTGCACTCTTCGATCGACCGGACGCAGAACCCTTCCTGACCGGACGCACAGACGCAGCGTCCGGTCACTCCTTTGGCAGCAGTTCACCTCCTGTGAACTGACCGGACGCTGGACAGCAGCGTCTGGTGCACCTTTTCCAGCAAATCTTCAAACTTCCTTCGCGCTGCCTGTTCCCAATCAAGTCCCAACTTGAATAAGATCCAAATAAACACCAATTGGGACTGATGTGAGTGACCTCTCTCAAACCCTCATATTTTTCAAAATATTTTGCCTTAGGCTATAATTCTTTTTAAGAAAATAGGCAACAAGAGGGCAAATGGTACAAAACGATAAAGACAACATTCATGCATATGTGATGCTTGTAAGTAAATCTAGTTGCTTGTCAAGTTTGATCCAATGTTAAGCTTCTTCACACGCTTTTCAGCGGTTATCTTAACCATGTTAGACAAGCCCTATGTGTATTGCCACAAATTAAACATGTTGTATATTACAATGAATGCAAGGGACAACACAAGCTCGATTTTAAGTGAAGTTACCAAAATCAAGTACATTGAGCTCATTCCGCAATCTACAAAATGTAGCCTCATCTAGCGGTTTTGTGAAGATATCAGCTAATTGATCTTCGGATCTTACACCTTCTAGTGATATATCATTTTTAGCCACATGATCTCTTAGAAAGTGATGGCGGATATCTATATGCTTGGTGCGAGAGTGTTGAACCGGGTTATTTGCAAGTTTTACCGCACTCTCATTGTCGCACAAAAGAGGTACTTTCTCTAGAACTACTCCATAGTCTAGCAAAGTTTGTTTCATGTATAATATTTGTGCACAACAAGCACCCGCGGCAATGTATTCCGCTTCGGCGGTGGACAAAGCCACACTATTTTGTTTCTTGTAGGACCAAGACACAAGTGATCTACCAAGCAAATGGCACCCTCTGGATGTGCTCTTTCTATCAACTTTGCATCCGGCGTAATCCGAATCGGAATAGCCAATTAATTCAAATAAGGCTCCTTTGGGATACCAAAGACCAATGCTTGGTGTGTGCTTAAGATACCTAAGGATTCTTTTTACAGCAGTTAAATGTGTTTCCTTAGGACTAGCTTGAAATCTAGCACACATACACACACTAAACATGATGTCGGGCCTAGATGCGGTTAAATATAACAAGCTACCAATCATAGAACGGTAGAGAGTTTGACCAACTGGGTTACCTCCCTCATCTAGGTTGAGATGTCCATTTGTAGGCATTGGTGTCTTGATTGGCTTACATTCATCCATCTTGAATCTTTTGAGAAGATCTTTTGTGTATTTCTCTTGAGAGATGAAGATGCCTTCTTTCATTTGCTTGACTTGAAAACCAAGAAAGAATGTAAGCTCACCAATCATTGACATCTCGAACTCCTTCGACATCAATTCACCAAATTCTTTGCATGAGTCTTCATTTGATGATCCAAAGATGATATCATCAACATATACTTGACAAATGAAGATATGCTCATCAAGCTTCTTGGTGAATAGTGTGGTGTCGACCTTCCCAATGGTGAAGCCCTTCTCAATGAGGAAGTCCCGAAGGCACTCATACCAAGCTCTTGGGGCTTGCTTAAGCCCATATAGTGCCTTGGACAACCTATAAACATGATTAGGATATCTAGGGTCTTCAAACCCAGGAGGTTGATCAACATAGACTAGTTCATTTATAAAGCCATTTAAAAATGCATTTTTCACATCCATTTGATATAGTTTCATTTCATGATGTGATGCATATGCAAGAAGGATATGGATGTCTTCTAATCTTGCAACCGGTGCAAAGGTCTCTCCAAAATCCAAACCTTCAACTTGAGAGAACCCCTTTGCAACTAGTCTTGTCTTGTTCCTCACAACAACACCTTGATCATCTTGCTTGTTGCGGAACACCCACTTCGTTCCAATGACTCTTGCACCTTTTGGTCGCTCTTCAAGATTCCAAACTTCATTGCGAGTGAAGTTGTTCAACTCTTCATGCATGGCATTGATCCAATCCGGATCTTTAAGAGCTTCTTCTACCTTGGTAGGCTCATAGCAAGAGACAAAAGAGTGATGAGCAATAAACGAAGTAAGTTTTTGAGATCGAGTCATCACACCCTTTGATGGACTCCCTATGATGAGATCTTGCGGATGATCTTGTAGGAGAGGTGTGTTTCTTCTATTGACCACTTGAGGAGGAGGTTGTGGAGCATTAACATCTTGTGCTTGTACCACCATTTGCTCATGAGAGATATGAGTATCTACATTTTCTACTCTCCCATCTTTTTCACCATCTTGTGGTACATTTGATGAAGAAGGTTGGTTAATGACTTGTACATCATCTTCATCATCTTTTGGCTTGATGTCTCCCACCGGAATGTTCTTCATAGCCTCCCTCAATGGTTCATCACCTACATCATCAAGATTCTCATGTGCTCCTTGGGAGTCGTTAGATTCATCAAATTCCACATCATATGTTTCTTCAACCAAGCCGGTGGCATGATTAAATACTCTATATGCTTTAGACTTCAATGAGTAACCAACAAGAAAACCTATATCACAATGTCTTTGAAACTTCCCTAGGTGTTGCCGCTTCTTGTAGATGTAGCACTTGCAACCAAACACCCTAAAGAAGGAGACGTCCGGCTTCTTCCCATTGAGCAACTCATACGGTGTCTTGACAAGGAACTTTTGAAGAAATAGGCGGTAGGATGCATAACATGCGGTGTTGATTGCTTCTGCCCATAAAGCTTCAGGGGTGTTGTACTCATCTAGCATTGTCCTTGCAAGAGTGATCAAAGTCTGGTTCTTCCTCTCAACTACACCATTTTGTTGAGGAGTATAGGTTGCAGAGACTTCATGTTTGATTCCAACTTCATCATAATAAGCTTCTATGTTTGTGTTGTCAAATTCTTTGCCATTGTCACTTCTTATCTTCTTGAGCTTCACTTCAAATTCATTTTGAGCTCTCTTGGCAAACTTCTTGAAATAAGATGCAACTTCGGATTTGTCATGAAGGAAGAACACCCATGTATACCTTGAATAGTCATCTACAATCACAAGACAATAGAGATTTCCTCCCAAACTCTTGTATGTTGTTGGTCCAAATAAATCCATGTGTAGGAGTTCTAGCACTCTTGTGGTTGACATGAAAGCTTTGGTTGGATGAGTGTTTGCAACTTGCTTGCCGGCTTGACATGCACTACAAAGCTTGTCCTTCTCAAACTTCACATCCTTCAACCCTCTCACCAAATCATTCTTCATAAGCTTCTTGAGTGAGCTCATCCCAACATGAGCAAGTCTTCTATGCCATAGCCACCCAAGTGTTGTTTTGGTGAATAGGCAAGTCTTCAAGTTTGCATCTTCGGAGGTGAAGTCAACTAGATATAAATTGTTGTATCTAAATCCATTGAATATCACTTGTTTGTTATCTACTTTGAATACAACAACCTCCTTCTCGGTGAATAAGCATTGGAAGCCAAGATCACACAATTGCCCAATGGATAGCAAGTTGAAACTCAATGAGGCAACATAGAGCACATTGGAGATGGAATGATCATTTGATATTGCCACTTTGCCTAATCCTTTAACCTTGCCCTTTGAATTATCCCCAAATGTTATTTTCTCTTGTCCATCTACCTCTTCATCTAGTGAGGTGAACATACGAGGATCACCGGTCATATGTTGAGTGCAACCACTATCAATAACCCAATGACTTCCACCGGTCTTATAGTTCACCTACACACAAGAGATTCAAGCTTTAGGGATCCAAACTTGTTGAGGGCCCTTCACCTTCTCAACAAGTGACTTAGCCACCCAAATCTTCTTAGGCCTACTCTTGTTGGGGGGTCCTAAGAACATAACTTTCATCTTTCTACTAGAATCTTTTCTAAGCATATAGTGAGCATTGAAAGCAAAGGGTCTAGCATGCTTGGGCAAGGGTTGTGGTGGTGGAGTTTGACACTCATGAGCAAAGTGGCCTTCTTGTCCACACTCAAAACATCTCTTTGACTTTAGCTTTGGCTTTGATTGTTGGTGTTGAGCTTGAGCCTTCTTCTTCTCTACACTTGCCATATAACCAATGCCACTTCTATCCATCTTCATGATGGTATTCATGAGTAGCTCACTTTGGAGATGCTTGCCTCTAGCAAACTTGCTCAATCCCACCTTGAGATGCTCTTTCTCCATCTTGAGCTTCTTGTTCTCTTCCTTGAGAATATCATTGTTCTTCTCTTCCTTGAGTTTCTTGTTTTCTTCTTTGAGCTTCTCATTCTCAAGGATCAACTCTTTGTCATGATCAAGAGTTTCTAGCACAATGGTGTTGTGACTTTTCATCTCTTCAAGATCTTTCATGAGCTTTTCATGGTCACTCTTGAGCTTGACATACTCATCATAGTCATTGCACTCAACCACTTGCTTGCCTTTGCTACTAGATCCATGCTCAATGCTCTCATCAATTAAATCATCACATGAGGTAGCTATATCAATCTTAACAACATGGTTAGTAGCAACATGTGGCTCATTTGGTAAGAATTCTTGTGCAATAACAAGGGTATCATAATTGATCTTTAGAGTTGTATATTCATCTTTTAGCTTGTTGTGACTAATGATAAGCTCATTGTGCACCCACTCAAGTTTATCATGTTTATCTTTAAGCTCTTTCTTAGAAGATTTGAGCTCCTTGAGTTTGGATGATATAGAATCATTTGTTTCTTTGAGCTCATCATTAGCCTTTTCTAATGTATCACACTTAGCTAAGAGTGAATCATTTTTAGCATCAAGTTTTTCATTTGTAGCTCTACTCTTTCTAATGATCTTAGTGTATTTTCTTAATATTTTGACAAGATCATCATATGTGGGTGAATCATCATCGCTATCACTATCATCATCACTAGCTTGCTCATCATCACTACTATCATCACTCTTAGTTACCTTGCGTTCACCCTTGGCCATAAGGCATAGGTGTGTAGAGGATGATGGCGATGGTGACGGTGAGGATGCAAGATCAATAGTAATGGCGGCCACCTTCTCATTGTCACTCTCATCATCGGATGATCCACTTGATGAATCAATGTCCGTGAGCCAATCACCGACAATATAGGCCTTGCCACTCTTCTTCTTCTTGTAGAAGTCTCTCTTTTTGTCATCTCTCTTCTTATATGGCTTGTTCTTTTTCTTTTCATCTTCATCACTTGAATCATCTTTTTTGCCCTTGTTCTTGAACTTGTCTTTCTTGGGCTTTGTGCATTGATGAGCTAGGTGGCCAAGTTCGCCACAATTATAGCAATCCATCTCGGAGATTGGCTTTCTTCTTGAGCTAGTGAAGAACTTCTTCTTCTTGCCGTCAAACTTGATGCCACTCTTGTTTAGCTTCTTTAGCATCTTGGCGGTCTTTTTCACCATGAGAGCAAGACTTTCTTCATCATCTTCATCACTTGAGCTCTCATACTCAAGTCTTGCCTTGCCCTTATCTTGGCTAGCTTTGAATGCTAAGTCCTTCTCTTTCTTCTTTGTAGAGGATGAGCCATCTTATGGTGTGATGTGCATGTACATCTCATGAGCATTGATCTTTCCCAAGATTTGTGTCGGTGTAGCGGCGGAAAGATCACCTTGATGTAGCACGGTCACAATGTGTCCATATTTGTCAATGGGGAGGACACTCAAGATCTTTCTCATAACGTCGGATGGTGACATTTGAGTAAGTCCAAGCCCATTGACTTCCTCTACAAGAACATTCAAACGAGAATACATTTCATTAGCACTTTCTTTGGGAAGCAACTCAAAAGAATTTAGCTTTTTAATCACAAGATGATAGCGTTCCTCACGCTCACTCTTGGTTCCCTCATGGAGCGCACAAACGTCCGACCATAGTGCATGGGCATCTTTGTGGTTCCTTACACGATTGAACACATCTTTGCAAAGGCCTCTAAAGATGGTGTTGCGAGCCTTTGCATTCCATTTTTCATAGTTTACTTCATCGCCTTGAAGTTGTGCGGCATTCTTAGGTGTTGGGAATCCTTGAGAGGCGGCTCTAAGAATTCCAACATCTAGAGCTTCTAGGTAAGCCTCCATGCGAATTTTCCAATATGGAAAATCATCCCCCTCGAAGATAGGAGGAGGTCCATCCCTGTGAGACATCTTGCTCTAAGCGGTTAGGCTTAAAAACATGAGCACGAGGCTCTGATACCAATTGAAAGGATCAAGATGCCCAAGAGGGAGGGTGAATTGGGCTAATTCTAAATTTTCTTTCAATAATCAAATCCTATGGATAGCCCAATTAACCCCTTATGCCTAGAAAAGTGTTTCTATCAAATCAACGCACAAATGACTTGCACCCTATGTTCCAAACTTACTCTAGCATAGCAATTCTATGAATGTAAGACAAGTATTGAATTGCTCAAAGTAAATACTCAAAGTAAGTGCTCAAGGTAAATAGGGAGAGAAAGGAACACGGCGATGTTTTGCCGAGGTATCGGAGAGTCGCCACTCCCCACTAGTCCTCATTGGAGCACCCGCACAAGGGTGTAGCTCCCCCCTTGATCCGTGCAAGGATCAAGTGCTCTCTACGGGTTGATTCTTCGACACTCCGTCGCGGCGAATCACCCAAAGCCGCTCACAACTTGAGTTGGGTCACCCACAAGCTCCGCCGGGTGATCACCAAGCTCCCAATCACCACCAAGCCATCTAGGTGATGGCGATCACCAAGAGTAACAAGCACAAACTCTCACTTGACCACGCGAAGCCTAATGAGAAGATGGATGCATACTTTGCTACTCTTGATTTGCTAGTGAGGCTACTCTCTTGGATTCTCAAATCACAAACACCTCACTAGGACCTTGCTCTTCTTGGCACTCACAAACGTGTTTCTCAGCTGTTGGAATGAGCAAAAGTCACTCCACTCACTAGTGGAGCTTCTATTTATAAGGCAGCCTGAAAAACGAACCGTTATGAGCTTCTACGGGGTGACCGGACGCTCCGATCGTTTTGACCGGACGCTCCGGTCAGTTCAACCCGCGCAACAGTTTTCACGTGATGACCGGACGCTGTCAGCGTCCGGTTAATACCGACCGGACGCGTCCGGTCGCTCTTGGATGCTTACTGTAAACGACCGAACGCTGGATACTCAGGGTCCGGTCACCACTGACCGGATGCGTCCGGTCGTACTTTCTCAAGTCTGGACCCTTACTGGAGTCAACCGGACGCTGGCCCTCAGCGTCCGGTCACACGACCTTCCAGCATCCGGTCACTCCAGACTTGTTCTCCTCAGTCAAATAAACTGACCGGACCCTGCGGCCAGCGTCCGGTCGCACCAGAGCCAGCGTCCGGTCAGTATTTGACCCTCCATTCACTCCCAACTTTCGATCATATGTGAATGAAGTTTGCTCCAAAGGATCTTAGGCATTCATAGGAGCTACCTAGAGCTAGTTTTAACAAGTGTGCACCACACCTAACTCACTAGACTCAACTAGGTCAAGCTACCCGTTCATACCCCCCTTCATAGTACGGCCAAAGGAGAAACCAAAGTCATAAACTACTCTAAGTGTCTCTCCAACTTCAATTGACACTTAGAACTAGTTATCCTTAACCTTGTCGTCCATCCTTTGAAAACCGAAACGATTTCCATCGTAGGGGCATGACAACCTCAATTGCCCAATCGATCTCCATTACTATGACCTAACTTAATTGCCTCTGCAAAACACACGTTAGTCATAGTAATCTTGTATTGACATTAATCACCGAAATCCACTTAGGGACCTAGATGCTTTCAGACACCATAGTGGAGATCGCCCCTACCCATCACCGTGGCAACCTTCACGGACAACAACAAGCCGAGACAGACCCACGACGACCCTACTGAAGGAAAGTGACTGTTGGCTAGGGCTCAACATGGATAACAAAATGTAGCCCATGTACTACCAACACGGGTCCTAAGCCTGGGAGCAGCTGGCAAGTGGCAATAGTGCCGCCGTCGAGGCCACACAGAGCCGTCCGCGCCTTGATCACCGAGAGTGGTCCGCTGAATAGCCTGAAGTAGCTAGCTTAGCAGCAGGTCATCTGCCGAGCTTCCTTCCTCCTGCATGATGCCGAGCTTCTTCATAAGCACCTGACGAGCTTTTTCCTGCGCGTCTCCTCGGGGCCACAAATTTGCTTCTTGATCACTTTTTCCCTGTCGACATAAGTATATCCTAGAAAAACTATGCCATGGTGAAGAACTGTTCGGCAGCTTTTTTTGCAGCTGTTGGTGCTGCAGCTCCAGCTTCTGCCTCTCACGAAACACTGTGCTAACAGCCAGCAGTTGGACGTATATATCGGCCTCATTGAAAAACAAATCGAAATATTCATCCGGCTAATTTGTTGTGAGAAAAAAACTCAGTAAAGACGGGTCTCGATGAAGAAGGCAATCCAGACACTGCATGCCACAGCGGGTCGCAGCAAAATCGATCCTGTTCCTGTCCTTGGATCATTGGTCTTCCTTTCCACAAGAGAGTAAGATCCTGTTCCTGTCCTTGGATCATTGGTCGATCCTGTTCCACGTTTGTGAGTGCCAAGAAGAGCAAGATCCTAGTGAGGTGATTGAGATTTGAGAATCCAAGAGAGTAGACTCATTAGTGAATCAAGAGTAGCAAAGTGTGCATCCACCGTTCTCATTAGGCTTCGTATGGTCAAGTGAGAGTTCATACTTGTTACTCTTGGTGATCACCATCACCTAGATGGCTTGGTGGTGATTGGAAGCTTGGTGATCACCCGACGGAGCTTGTGGGTGACCCAACTCAAGTTGTGAGCGGTTGTGGGTGATTCACCACGATGGAGTGTCAAAGAATCAACCCGTAGAGAGCACTTGATCCTTGCGCGGATCAAGGGTGAGCTACACCCTTGCGCGGGTGCTCCAACGAGGACTAGTGAGGAGTGACGACTCTCCGATACCTCGGCAAAACATCGTCGCGTTCCTCTCTCTATTTACTTTGAGCAATTCAATACTTGTTTTTACATTCATAGAATTGACATGCTAGAGTAAGTTTGGAACATAGGTTGCAAGTTCTTTGTGCGTTAAATTAATAGAAACATTTTTCTAGGCAAAGGGGTTAATTGGGCTAACCGCAGGATTTAATTATTGCAAGAAAATTTAGAATTAGCCCAATTCACCTTCCTCTTAGGCATCTTGATCCTTTCACCCCCTACTACGAACCTTTTTTGGTACTAAAAACATAAGCAGCAGCAGACTCGACGTAGGGACATTCTGCCCGAAACAGTATAAACCTTGTATTCTTTAGCACACCATCCAGGCCTAACGCGCAACACATATAAATTTACTAGTTGGTGTTTACTCAAAACACCGACACCATTGTAGGGGCAGCTCTAATACCAGCTGCATCTAAAAATTTTTGTTGCTATAAACTATTTTTCACGTAGCGTCCTCGGGCCCACAAATTTGCTTCTTGATCACTTTTTCCCTGTCGACATAAGTATACGCTAGAAAAACTATGCCATGGTGAAGAACTGTTCGGTAGCTTTTTTTTTGCAGCTGTTGGTGCTGCAGCTCCAGCTTCTGCCTCTCACGAAACACTGTGCTAACAGCCAGCAGTTGGACGTATATATCGGCCTCGTTCCTTTCATTGAAAAACAAATCGAAATATGGTCTCGATGAAGAAGGCAATCCAGACACTGCATGCCACAGCGGGTCGCAGCAAAATCGATCCTGTTCCTGTCCTTGGATCATTGGTCTTCCTTTCCACAAGGGCTTTCCCTCTCAATCTCTGCTGCATCATCTCTTGACACCCGCACCGACCAACCATGAGGGCTAATCTTGTATTGTCATTAATCACCGAAACCCAACAAGAGGCCTAAATCTCACTCTTTTACATACTCGAGGTGGTATTGTCATCAATCACCAAAAAGGGGAGATTGAAAGCATTTAGGCCCCTTGTTGGGTTTCGGTGATTAATGACAATACAAGATTACTATGACTAACGTGTGTTTTGCAGAGGCAATTAAGTTAGGTCATGGTAATGGAGATCAATTGGGCAATCAAGGTGGCCATGCCCCTATGATAGAAATCGTTTCGGTTTTTAAAGGATGAACGACTAGGTTAAGGATAACTAGTCCTAAGTGTTGATTGGAGTTGGAGAGACACTTAGAGTAGTTTATGACTTTGTTTTTCCTTTGACTGTACTATTAAGGGGGGTATGAACGGGTAGCTTGACCTAGATGAGTCTGGTGAGTTAGGTGTGGTGCACACTTGTCAAAACTAGCGCTAGGTAGCTCCTACATATGCCTAAGATTCGTTGGAGCAAAACTTTATTCACATATGTTCGAGAGTTGGAAGTGAATGGAGGGTCAAATGCTGACCGGACGATGGCTCCGGTCGGACCGGACGCTGGCTGCAGGGTCCGGTCAGTTCATTTGATCAAGGAGATTGCATCTAGCGCGACCGGACCCTGAGTGGTCGAGTGACCGGACGCTGAGGGCCAGCGTCCGGTCGACTCCAGTAAGGTTCCAGAAGAGTAAATCTACGACCGGACGCATCCGGTCAGTACTGACCGGACCTTGGAGGTTTAGCGTCCGATCGAGTACAGTAAGGTTTCAATGAGTGTTAAATGCGACCGGACACGTCCGGTCAGTGATGATCGGACGCTGCGAGCGTACGGTCAACACTTAAACACTGGTGTGCGGGTTGAACTGACCAGAGCGTCCGGTCAACATGACTGGAGTGTCTGATCACCCCGCAAAGGCACATAACGGTTCGTTTTTCAGCCCTTGTTATAAATAGAAGCTCTACTCGTGTGTGGAGTCACTTTTGCTCATTCCAACAGCTGAGAAACACGTTTGTGAGTGCCAAGAAGAGCAAGATCCTAGTGAGGTGATTGAGATTTGAGAATCCAAGAGAGTAGACTCATTAGTGAATCAAGAGTAGCAAAGTGTGCATCCACCGTTCTCATTAGGCTTCGTATGGTCAAGTGAGAGTTCATACTTGTTACTCTTGGTGATCGCCATCACCTAGATGGCTTGGTGGTGATTGGAAGCTTGGTGATCACCCGACGGAGCTTGTGGGTGACCCAACTCAAGTTGTGAGCGGTTGTGGGTGATTCACCACGACGGAGTGTCAAAGAATCAACCCGTAGAGAGCACTTGATCCTTGCGCGGATCAAGGGTGAGCTACACCCTTGCGCGGGTGCTCCAACGAGGACTAGTGGGGAGTGACGACTCTCCGATACCTCGGCAAAACATCGTCGCGTTCCTCTCTCTATTTACTTTGAGCAATTCAATACTTGTTTTTACATTCATAGAATTGACATGCTAGAGTAAGTTTGGAACATAGGTTGCAAGTCCTTTGTGCGTTAAATTAATAGAAACATTTTTCTAGGCAAAGGGGTTAATTGGGCTAACCGCAGGATTTAATTATTGCAAGAAAATTTAGAATTAGCCCAATTCACCTCCCTCTTAGGCATCTTGATCCTTTCACCCCCTACTACGAACCTTTTTCGGTACTAAAAACATAAGCAGCAGCAGACTCGACGTAGGGACATTCTGCCCGAAATAGTATAAACCTTGTATTCTTTAGCACACCATCCAGGCCTAACGCGCAACACATATAAATTTACTAGTTGGTGTTTACTCAAAACACCGACACCATTGTAGGGGCAGCTCTAATACCAGCTGCATCTAAAAAATTTTGTTGCTATAAACTATTTTTCACGTAGCGTCCTCGGGCCCACAAATTTGCTTCTTGATCACTTTTTCCCTGTCGACATAAGTATACGCTAGAAAAACTATGCCATGGTGAAGAACTGTTCGGCAGCTTTTTTTTTTTTGCAGCTGTTGGTGCTGCAGCTCCAGCTTCTGCCTCTCACGAAACACTGTGCTAACAGCCAGCAGTTGGACGTATATATCGGCCTCGTTCCTTTCATTGAAAAACAAATCGAAATATGGTCTCGATGAAGAAGGCAATCCAGACACTGCATGCCACAGCGGGTCGCAGCAAAATCGATCCTCTTCCTGTCCTTGGATCATTGGTCTTCCTTTCCACGAGGGCTTTCCCTCTCAATCTCTCCTGCATCATCTTTTGACACCCGCACCAACCAACCAGGAGAGCAAGCCGCCACGACCACGACCGGCCGGCCACCATGCATTTGTCGTCAGTGATTTCACTCTCAAAATCCGCCACACAAAGTCAGTCGATCCACTGTGCCTGCTCGTATACTCTCTTGACTACCACATTCATGGCTGACGCGATGCGACGAATTCTTGAGCAGGGCAAGGACTAATCTAAACCATTCAACGCGGCGGATTGACGGTGGGCTTCTTGCAAACCAAGAAACGGAATCTTCTCTGCCAGCTACGTACTATAAATTAAAACGTGGTTTGCAAGGCCGGTTCGAGCTGGGGGTCACCTGTGACTCAGTGACTGTGAGCTGCTAGCTACGTATCACCACCTGCAAGCGAACGAACCAGAGAGATGGCGGCGGCCAGCAGCGAAACCAGCAAGACGATTCTCAAGAGCGAGGCGCTGTACAAGGTAACATGCATACAGCCTGAGCCTGCTAAAATAGAATAACCAGCTACAGCTAGCTACTCGTTGTGGATCGCCTTAACTAATCACTATGCACTGCACGCGTATGCAGTACGTCATCGACACGTCGGTGCTACCGCGCGAGCCGGACTGCATGCGTGACCTGCGCCTCGTCACCGACAAGCACGAGCAGTTTTTCATGCAGTCCTCCCCGGACGAGGCGCGGCTGCTGCAGATGCTCATCAAGCTCACCGGCGCACGCCGCACCCTCGAAGTCGGCGTGTTCACGGGCTACTCCCTGCTGGCCACGGCGCTGGCTCTCCCCGACGACGGGAAGGTGATCGCCGTCGACGTGAGCCGCGAGTACTACGACATCGGCCGCCCCTTCATCGAGAAGGCCGGGATGGCGCACAAGATCGACTTCCGCGAGGGCCCCGCGCTGGAGCACCTGGACGCGCTGCTCGCCGACGAGGCCAACCACGGCGCCTTCGACTTCGCCTTCGTCGACGCCGACAAGCCCAACTACGTGCGGTACCACGAGCAGCTGCTCCGCCTGGTGCGGGTCGGCGGCGTCATCGTGTACGACGACACGCTGTGGGCGGGCATGGTGGCGCTGCCGCCCGACGCGCCCCTGTCGGAATTTGACCGCCGCACCTCGGCTGTTATGCGAGACCTCAACGCCATGCTCGCCGCTGACGAGCGCGTGGACGTGTGCCAGCTCACCATCGACGATGGCGTCACCATCTGCCGCCGCCTCGTGTGATCACCGACCGGACCAGCCATCACGCGTACTCGCGCAGTGCCTGTTCTACTAGCTCCTTGCATGTTCCGGTCCACTACTTGTTACTTGATGATGTCATGCTACTAGCTCCTGTGTGCATCACTTATCTCACAATAAGGACCTTTATCTAAAAAAAATTGCCTCTACTAGTACTATATGGGTGTGTTTGGTTTTCCGGTCAATTTCTAGCCTGGCTACAATCCTAGCCTGGCCAGCCTTAGCCTGCTCCCACTAAACCAATTCCTAGTTGTTTGATTATCTGTACCATCTAAGCCTGGCTATCCCTAGGTTTTGTTTGGTTGTCTGAATTGTTTCAATACAGTCACCTCTTCTCCAAATTGGTAACCTCAAACACCAGTGGCTCCTTGGCATGAGACAACAGACTTCGCCGTGGTCCAAACTGCAATTTTGAACAAAAAAAAACAAAAGCAGAAGAGTAATCGTAAGTCAGCTGTATAAGTATAAACCATCAGAATTGTGCAAAAGTTCTAGAAGTACAGTACTAATGTCTGAATTAGGACGTCTATCAAGCCTCGAATCATCTGAACTCCTGAAGAATGTGGAGAAAAAAATTTCAGGAGTGAAGCTTCTAACCTCTTCTCCGCCAAGTGCGAGTGTCACCGGATTGCTCTCACCGCTGAACTGGTCCACCGTGCTGAGTTGCAGTAGACAGGGAAAACATGGTGAGACCACTAGATAATTGGACTCGATCTAACTGAAACCGCAACAGGTTTTCAGTGTATGTACTGAACAACACGGGCGTTAGAATTCCATGGTTAACTGAATTTACTGAACAACACGGAGCTTCCTTGGCCACCTGCGCCTCGTTCTGGCTGTCGTTGCCGGTCCCAATCCCCACGGCATAGTACACCGCCTGCGCGTGCTCCTCCGTCTCTGTCGTCGGGAGCAGTAGCCGTGGCTCGCCCTGGTACTTGTACCGCTACCGGCGGCCAACAGCAGGGCGAGCACGGTGGCACCACAGCAGGGCGGGGTCGCGGGTGGGGAAGGTGCTCGCAGGCTGCATCGTCGTCCTAGACCTGCGTCGTCCTCGAATCTCCGTCGCGGGTGGGGTCGCGGGTGGGGAAGGGCCCTGCGTCGTCGTCCTGCCGTGCTCGCCCTGCGTCGTCGTCCTGCCGTGCTCTCCCTGCGGATGGAGATGGCGGAGCTGCGACCCTGCCGGACGGGGACGGAGATGGTGCCGCGGACAGAGAATCAGAGATGAAGCAGCGGAGAACTGGAGAAGTCACCGGGTACACGCCTAGGCGGAGAGGGAACGACCACACGAGCTGGCCCAAGCAAGGCTCCACAAGAACGGCCGAATCCGGGGTTCAACCCGAGCCAGGCTTTAGGCGGGCTGGCCAGCCCCAGCCCTATTGCAGGCAACCAAACAGGCCAAAATTGGCTCCAGGGAGCCAGGCTAGGGGCTGGCCACCCATCCAAACACACTGTATATGGTTCGAAATAACAATACGAATTTCCTTGATAATTATACTTGGTTTCAACATAAGCACGCTTTCACACAGACATAAGGGCAATGGGATAATTGTATTTTTTTGCAGGCAGAATTTTACTCATCTAATACAGTAAGACAAATATTAAGGAGTTAATACATTTTAATAATATGCAAATAAAATGTCAAGATACGACCAGAAACAACCCTTTCATGTCCAACATGAATATACTACTGGCATCAACTCTTGAACCGAACACTGCGGCTGACATTCGGGTTGATACCAGACATTTCACCTCCATATGGACCAGAGGGCTTCTTGATATCACGCACTTGGCCTTTCCGCTTGACAAGCTTGTTTTTATGCTTATCCTGAAAAGAGTAATTTTTTTGAGCTAATGTGGTGTCGCCCTAGCAGTTTAGATGAGTCACAAGTCATATATACTATAATGTTATGTTGCTTACCCTGTAGTTCTTTCGTGGATTCTTCTTTTTCTTGTTCCTGGAACGTGTCAACCCCCTGTTCTTCAAGATCTGCAAGGGTTTGGATTTAGTTAGACGCACATAACAGGAAATCAAAATCTATAATATGATACATGATGCACCAGGTGAAGATTAACCTGATACGAAATCGTCCTCTTGCCATCGCCTACAGTTTCTTCCTCCAGAGGTTCAACGACCGGAGTTCTGTCATACAGGAAAAAGTAAGCAGCAGTACATCATTCACCAGAAATCCCTTATTTATTACCTGGTATATCAGTGAAACTAACCTCGAGTACAGAGCATTCTTGATTGATAGTTTTTCAGTCCTCTGTCTTTTAACATCCTCATAGAAGCCATCTTCCGAAGCATCACCACCTTCTGGCAACTCCTGGTCATCTTCAGAAGCGTCACCATCTGGCAAGTCATGATCTTCCACTGAGTTAGCTCCTACTCTTGATAGAACACGAAGCTCGTGTTTCCTCCGTCTTTCTCCAATATTATCTCTCTTCGGAAGGTCATCATCACCAGAAACAAACTTGAAGATACAAAACAGGGGGTTAGACACAGTCAGACAACCGAAAGCTTGTAACTCCGAATAAAGCTTAAGACACATCATAGCTTATACTGAGCATATATGCAGCTCATTCAAATTCCTTTTTCTTCTTTTCAAAATATACAACATACTAAGAGCATGTTTCCAGAGGGGAGGGGGCCAAAACCTAGATGTATCCCAAAAGTAAACCATCACATGAAAACACACCCTTTTTCGTGTACTTTTTTTAGGTGAGATGCATAAAACTGAAACAAACTTACAAGAACCTGAAATCAGAATGTAAAATTCGCCACTAGACAAATTACTGAACAGTGTAGCATACCATAATGTTCAAGATATCCTGGATACTACAAATTACTGACAAATTACTTTATCACTTTCAAACTCACTAGACAAATTACTTTGGAACTACAAATATCCTGGATACTATAATGTTCAAGTAGCCACATGAAATTATTTCCAACCTAAGATGACTAAGACCATTGATGCATGAGGAATTTACATATTATCCCATTACAAAAACCTAGGACCACAGGAAACAATAAGATATAAACTAATACAACAAAAACAAACAGCCTGTAACTGAACAGTGTAGCATACCATGCTTTTATTTGATTTAGCAGCAGCTGCAACAAGCTTGCTAGGTTTCATCATTTGATTATTCTTCAGCACTTCATCATCGAAGTCATCCAATGTCTGCAGGCCTCTTCTACACATCAAAGATAAATATTACTAAAACCACAAAGAAACAAAAACATTATTATGTAACAGAACTACAGAAGAAATACATAACTAATAACTCACTTATTACTAGTTGTCCTGGTTTTTGACAACTTCTCTGGCTTCGACTTTGTCAAATTATAGAGCCCTTTTTTCTTTAATCTTTCCTCAAGGTTTGCTCTTACCTTTAACATTTCCAGGCTATGCAAGCCCATATGTTCATCCTGTCATTTGTAGATTTCAGGCAAATACACTCTTATTTAACAGGAAAACAATGAACACTACATGTTCATATCAGATTAACCTTGTTCTTCTGTTCGTTGACTTCGTGCTGATCTTCATTATTAGAAGGCTCGCTCTTCCTTGATTCAGAGACTTCAGCACCCTAAATTATCAATCATGTGTTATTTGGAGCACTTGAAAGCTTAGGATATACCTAGAGATCTATGTTTGAATAGGAGTACTTGGAAAGCAGCTATTGAAGTGCCTGAACCATGACTTGGGGCTCTTGGTGGATTTCAACTCTAGCCTACCCCAACTTGCTTGGGACTGAAAGGCTATGTTGTTGTTGTGTTATTTGGAGCACTTAGGTGATAAAGTAATAGGCACAACAGAGCAGAAACAGTACCTGGATCACTTTATCCAGTGCTAGTACATTGCTAAATTTGCCCTCCTGTTTGTCCAATGTGAAAATATTATCTGTTTGGATGGTGCTGCTATGCATACTATGGTCATCAGTGCTCCCTTTTTGCCTTGCTGGATTCATGGTAACTTGCTTAATCTGCAAAAGAGAAGACATCGAATCTTTCACATATCGCACAGTCCAAATAACTTTCCAATCGACTCATAAAGAGAAATTATCTAACAAGCCCTAAAATAATGATATTCAATAACAGAACTGTAGAAGGTAGAGAATCACCACACACCCAATGTGGGTGGGGAGCCTTTCATATATATAGCCAATAGGCATACATGGAAGTTACATATATGGGAAGCTATTTCCTGTACAAGGAAACTATCCTAGGCTATACATGGCAGCTAGCCTATCTAGGGAAACACCAATCAATCGCTAATTGATCTAGATATATACATATCCTAATACCCGCCCGCAGTCGTAGCGGAAGCATCACGGACGCATAGACTGGTCCGAAAATCAGTGAAGAGCTGGACGGGCAGACCCTTGGTCATGATATCTGCGAACTGATGCGCAGATGGGACATGGAGAACACGGAACTGTCCCAGAGCGACCTTTTCGCGAACGAAGTGGATGTCGATCTCGATGTGCTTCGTGCGGCGGTGGTGGACGGGGTTGGCAGCCATGTAGACGGCGCTCACATTGTCACAGTAGACAACCGTCGCAAGCGGGATGGAGATGTGGAGCTCCTGTAAAAGCTGACGCAGCCAGCAGCACTCAGCAACAACATGGGCCACTGCTCGGTACTCTGCTTCGGCACTAGAGCGAGACACGGTCGTCTGACGCTTGGAAGACCAGGACACCAGGTTGTCACCGAGGTAGACGCAGAAGCCAGAGGTAGAACGGCGCGTGTCTGGGCAGCCAGCCCAGTCGGCGTCGGAGTAGGCCGTGAGCTTGTCAACGGCACCGGAGCCCAAGTGCAGACCGGCGGACAGAGACCCCTTGACGTATCGCAGGATGCGCTTGATCAGCGCAAGGTGCGGCTCGCGGGGGTCGTGCATGAAGAGGCAGACCTGCTGGACAGCATAAGCCAGGTCCGGCCTTGTCAGAGTGAGGTACTGGAGCGCACCAGCAAGGCTCCTGTACTCCGAGGGATTGGCAACTGGGGCACCCTCTGAGGCGAACAGCTTGGTCCGGGCATCCACAGGAGTAGCTGTTGGATGGCACTCAGACATGCCAGCACGCTGGAGGAGATCAGCAGCGTACTGCCGCTGGGAGAGGAACAGCCCGCTGCTGTCCCGCGTCACCGAGATGCCGAGGAAGTGGTGTAGGTCGCCGAGGTCCGTCATGGCGAACTCCGAGTGAAGGCGTGAAGTGACATGCTGGAGAAGTGCCGGTGACGACGCGGTGACGATGATATCATCAACGTAGAGGAGGAGGTAGGCCATGTTGTCGCCAGCCTTGTAGACGAACAGGGAGGCATCCGACTTGGAGGTGGTGAAGCCGATGCTGCAGATGAAGTTGGAGAAGCGTTGGTTCCAAGCACGCGGCGCCTGCTTAAGTCCATACAAGGACTTCTGCAGCAAACAGACAGAGTTAGGAGCAGCGGGGTCGACGAAGCCTTTCGGCTGCTCGCAGTAGACAGTCTCCTCGAGGTTGCCGTGGAGGAAGGCATTCTTCACGTCGAGCTGGCGTATGGGCCAATCTCGCGACGCAGAGATGCCGAGGACGGTGCGGATCGTGGCCGGCTTGAAGACGGGGCTGAATGTCTCGTCGTAGTCAACACCGGCCTCCTGGGAGAACCCGCGGACGACCCAGCGTGCCTTGTGCCGGGCGAGGGAGCCGTCGGAGTGGAGCTTGTGCTTGAACAGCCACTTGCCAGTGACGATGTTCGTACCAGGTGGCCGAGGTACGAGGCGCCAAGTGCCGTTGTTGATCAGCGCCTTGTACTCTTCTGCCATCGCAGCACGCCAATTGGGATCGGCGAGTGCACTGCGATAGTTCACCGGGACCGGCGAGGCGACGGAGGCGGAGAAGCCGTAGCGCTGGATGGAGCGGAGGCTGCCGGTCTGTGAATGTGTCACAGGCCGGGCCACTGGTACCGCGGGGAGCGCGGCTGGTGGCGCTGCCGGTGCTGCAGCCGCTGGTGGCACAGCAGCAGGGGCCACGGAGGCAGTCGCAGGAGCCACCGGCTCGGTGGTCGGCGCTGCAGGAGTCCGGGCACGGCGAGTGTAGACGACACCGAAGCGCTGGCCTCCCAGCTGTGGCCCGCCCGCGGGAGGAGCAGCTAGAGTGTGCCCACCCGCAGGCGTAGCCAGGGGGCCCAGCTGGAGTACAGCCGGGTCCAGGAGCGCCGGGAACGGATCCTCGCTGGTGGCAGCAAGTGGCGGAGTAGTGCTCGCTGGTGTCGGCGAGGAGGAGAGTCCCTGCATCAGAAATTCAAGTGAAGATGGCATGGAAGCCGTCGATGGTGCTGCTGAGAATGGAAACACGGACTCGTCGAAAATGACATGGCGAGAGATGATAATGCGACGAGTAGACATGTCGAGGCAGCGGTAGCCCTTGTGAGAGGATGGATATCCTAGGAAAACACAAGGTGCGGAGCGAGGGGCGAGTTTGTGTGGGGAGGTGGCAGTGAGGTTTGGATAGCAGAGGCACCCGAAAACACGAAGTGAGGAGTAATCTGGGATGGTGCCGTGGAGGAGTTGGTGAGGTATTCTGTTGTGGATGGAGGAGGAGGGACGCCTATTGAGGAGGAAGGTGGTTGTGGTGAGAGCCTCAGCCCAGTAGGGAGGTGGCATGGACGCATGGAGGAGCATGGTGCGGATGGTGTTGGTGGTGGTGCGGAGCATGCGTTCAGCCTTGCCGTTTTGTGGGGAGGTATAGGGGCAGGAGAGGCGGAGCATAATGCCATGGCTGGTGAGGAAAGAGGTGGTGGCGTGGTTAACAAACTCGGTCCCATTATCTGCTTGAAAGGATTTAGGTGTGGTGCCAAACTGTGTCTGAGCTAGGCAATGAAATCGACAATGTGGCGCTGCACCTCGGATTTTTGGCGAAGTGGAAAGGATCGGCAGTAATGAGAAAAATCATCTACTAAAACAAGATAATATTTGAATCCGGAGTTGCTAAGCATGGGAGATGTCCACACATCACAATGAACTAAATCAAACGGAGCATTGGTTACAGAGGTGGAGTGACTGAATGGGAGTCGCACGTGCTTGCCAAGTTGACAGGCATGGCATAGGCATGGCGAGCTCTTATTGTAGGAGATGACCGACATGCTCCGGAGAGTGGCGAGGCTAGTTGGACCGGGGTGGCCGAGGCGGTGGTGCCACAGAGACGATGTGGTGGCGAGGCTGCAGGAGTGAGCTGGTGTGGAGGGGAAGGTGTAGAGGTCGCCACCACTATTGCAGCGAAGAGTCACGCGCCCCGTCTGTTGGTCCTTGACAGAAAAACCACAAGCGTCAAATTCAATTGAGCAAGCATTGTCACGAGTGAATTGACGGATGGAAAGAAGGTTGCGCACTAAATCAGGAGCAACCAGAACATTGTTAAGGTGAAAAACAGAATTAGGAAAAGACAGTGTGGATGTGCCACGGCAGGTGATAGGGATTGTAGTGCCGTTGCCAACCGTGGTGCCGGAAGAGGGTGGAGGAAGACGGGACAGGAGTATACCATCCGAGGACGACATGTGGGCAGTGGCACCGGTGTCGAGGACCCAGGGGGAAGACCCCTGGAGGGACATCTGGTTCAGGGCGGCAATGAGGCCGACCTGATCCCAGCCGCCATGCTGCTGTGGGGGTGGAGGAGAGGCATCGGAGAACTGGGCGGGGGCGAACGCCGTGTGCGCCTGGGCTGAAGGAAAGGCGCCGAGGACCCCAGGGCCACGCCAGGCTGGGTTAGGCGTTGGCGGACGCCAGGACTGCTGCTGCGCCCCGCCCGTCCAGGGAGCGTAGCAGTACCAAGGACCCGCTGGCGGAGCAGAGGACTTCTGCCCGCCCCCAGAATTGGAGCCGCCCCTGCCCTTCTTCTTCCAGCCCCTGCCCTTCTTCTTCCAGCGACAGCCGCCGCTGCCCTGGCCGCCGCCGCCGTAGCCACTGCCAGAGCCGCTGCTGTGGCTGCCCTGGCGACCGGCGGTGTAGCCACTGCCCGTGTTGCCGGAGGTGATGCGGCAGCCTGTGCCGCACGAGGCATGGAACGCCGTCTGGGCAGCGACGGAGCCCTCATTGGCGAGGCGGAGCTCCTTCAACACGAGCTTCTCACGGGTGGTGGCGAAGTCCGGCAGCGGGTGGGAATCGGCGATGTTGTCGGCGGTGCTAGCAAAGCGGGGATTGAGGCCACGGAGGAAGTTGAGGACGAGCTCCGAGTCGGTGATGGTGCGGCCGACATCGCGCAGAGCATCGGCTGTGGCCTTCATCCGCTGGGCGTAGTCGTTGATGGAGGAATCGCCCTGGGTCATGGAGTGGAACTCGTGACCCAGGAAGATGGCGCGCGGAGCCTTGTTGGCCTCGAAGAGGCGCCTGATGGCAACCCAGAGCTCGCGCGCAGTCTGATTCGGTGCCGCAGCAAGGCCGATGACGTCCGCCCCGACAGAGCCGAGGAGCCAGCTGCGGACGCAGGCGTCGGCAATGGCCCAAGCAGGGTCAGTGGGGCTGGCCGCCGCCGTGCCGTCGACGTGCGGAAGGAGACTGAATTTCCCGCAGAGAGGTGAAAAACGGCTCCCACTGGTTGAAGTTGGGCTTCGTCAGTTCCAGGGTCACCGGGATGTGGTTCTTGACATTGATCGTCGCGTAGGGGGCGACGAAGACGGCTGGGGCAGGGATGGAGCCCATAGCAGCCGAGGTGCTGGAGGATGTGGTGGAGCTGGTGGCAGAGGAGGTCGACATGGGCGACCTAGGAGGGAGAGAAGCGCAGCAGGGGGGGGGGGGGGGCTGTGCGGGGGGAGGGAGAAGGAGGATCTAAAGGCCTGATACCATGTAGAAGGTAGAGAATCACCACACACCCAATGTGGGTGGGGAGCCTTTCATATATATAGCCAATAGGCATACATGGAAGTTACATATATGGGAAGCTATTTCCTGTACAAGGAAACTATCCTAGGCTATACATGGCAGCTAGCCTATCTAGGGAAACACCAATCAATCGCTAATTGATCTAGATATATACATATCCTAATAAGAACAAATTCTTCCATGCTACCGATTCTACTAAACTTTTTTTGGTCTAGTAAAACTGATTCGAATACCAACCCAATAACCATCAACAAAAAGATAAGAAAGGGGGAAAATGTCATCTGGCAGATAAAGGGCAGCATGGGCATGCCTTCTGAATTCAGTACATATAGGAATAAGGTTTACTAAAAACAAACCTTCTCTACCATATTCTTGGTCTCTATCAAGCGAGAAATTACAGGATGATCCTGTACGGACAACCCCTCAGATTTCATAAGGAGATAGAAGGTAATAGCTTGACAATGAGCAAGCAAACAAGCTTTCTTCACTTCAAAAGGTTGCATTTTATCTTTGCCTAGACAAGACGAGACCTGCAAAAATATTCATCAATTATCAAAGGCAGCAAGATATGGAGAAGGGAGACTAAACAGGCTATAGGCACTAAGATCACGAACCACAAAATTTAGCAGTGAATCACAGTAGTGAAACAAGCCAACTCAACTAATGTGATAAAACATAAGCCACAAAATTCCATGAATCACCAACATGAACCAGGAACGAATGGTAATCACAAACCAAACCAAACTAGAGCAAGCTCAAGCTTGTGTCTGGCAGTCACTAAGCAAGAAAGCATCATAGTGGCATGGAGAATAGTGCCAAAGATGGCGTAGTTGATGAAAAACAAATCGAAAGTATGAGTACTTTCACCCTTTAGGCTATTCGCAACACTCTTGAGCTTTATTGTAGGGACAAGATATGGTCCTGTTTGAATCACCATATTTGAACTTTTGTTCAATAGCACATACATCTAAGCTTCATGAATAGTATGCAATAAAGTGTTACTCTGAAGGCAAACAAGCAAAGACTGGTAAGCTAACAAATACTGATGTTTCAAGTTTCATAGTTCTTCCACACATGCAAGTTTAAAGTCTTCAGGTTACACAATTATTCAGAGAATACCATTAAAGTAAGAAACAAGAATATTGTTTCAATTGTGAGTGCAGCAGTAATTTACCTCACTGGTAAGCTGTCCTATAGCCCTAAGTTCTTCATGGGCATCCTTCAACTCAGACAACAAGCTAACGAGTTCAGGGGCAGAACTGATGAGTTCAGAAGCAGAAGTGCACCAAATTAATATATAGATGTCACCGTCCATTGCAATTAAACACATAATGACAATGTCACTTCAAGTAGTACACAATTTAGATGCTATAATTATAAGCATTACAAATCTCAAAATTTCATTAATGGACATGCCTATTTAAGCTTGACTTGAGTGGAACTAACCATTACAATGATCATTTTCAAAGGTAAAAAAAAATTCTTCATGAACTGGTGAACGGTAGATACATTATGTCATGAGGATAGACTTTGTGAAGGAACTAGACATATATAGTACAGAAGTCAAATAACAGACCTGTATACCACATCCATTTTGTCATCGCCTGATAAGACAGCAAAGTCTTCTTTCATTTTGGTTTCATGGTTGGATACCTGATAGTCAATGGGTAAATAATTGCAGAAGGGTATTATCTGATGTATGCATCAACAAACATATATACTCAGGGCGTACCCAGTACAGAGAGCTCCCGCTCTGTGCGGGGTTTGGGGAAGGGTGTCAGTGGCAAGCCTTACCCTCGCCTGTGCAATGCGAGGGGACCACGACTCGAACAAACATATATACTCAGATAAAGTATTAGCCAAATGAGCAGGAGGAAGCCAATGGAAATTAGAATCCTCATCGCTGAACAAGGCAAAGATAGTGAATAAAATAAAGGAAAACTTCTACTCCCTCCGTCCCTTTTTAACTGTCGTTCTCACTTCCCGAGAAGCCAATGGTACTCAACTTTGACCAAATATATATAAAAAAATATTAATATAGTTGGATAGATCGTTGAATCTATTTTCGTATAAACTTATTTGGAGATACAAATGTTGCTAATATTTTCTACAAACCTAGTCAAACTTAAAAAATAATTGACCGGCATGCACCCAATAACAACACTTAAATAGGGACAGAGGGAGTACTAAATCACACCCTCCCCCCCCCCACCCCCCCCCACCCCAAAAAAAATGCCATTAGTCTACTTCACCTAGAAAACCAAGTATTTTACCCCTTAAAGTACTGAAACCCGCCTAAATAACTCCTTATGATGGTTTTGAAGACAGTTTTTCTGGCATAGCATATTACGTGAATGATGAAATGGATGTGAGTAAGCAAACAATAGTAAAAGGTCTACATAACCTCCCAACATAAATGACCCTTGGGATTGTATTGCAGGCCTGTTTTGCCACCATGGCCCGACATGCTACCCTGATTGTCTTGCATATGCAGGTTGGCAATACCCCATAATGCAAGTGAGAATAATTCCAGAACTATTCAAAAAATATTTACCAATTTTAGAAATCAAAAACTATTTTGACCTTAGGTCACTTTGCACATCAACACCACATCACCTAAAATCAAATTTCAATAGTTGAGGATTGAAAAGAGAAAAGTCTCAGAGTTTAGGGTTGGAAACATGGACCGTTTCCTAAAATAGATTAAAATTGTATAGTTGTATAATGGAGAATAACTTATTATGTGATAAGAAGATGTCCTGAGGTAAGTTTAGATGATTCTCAAAGCCATCCCATGGTTGAAGCAAATAAGACAGTAACAAGGGGAAAAAAACAGAAAAAAAAGACAATCACCTTTGTGACATTATTCTCTTCATCACTTTCACCATCTTCTAATCCAAAATCTTTCATAGACAGCTTTTTTTCCTTATTTTTTTGGATCCTTTGTGCCTCCTCGTAATCCACCTCATCATCACCAGACTGTTCACCAGCAGCATAGTATGCATTTTTACCTCTGCCCCAAACATTTTCTTTTGTTTCATCCTCTTGCTCATCCATGCTATCATCACCTCCAGCAATTTGTTTGACAGCCCTCTGTGCTCTTTTTACTGCTCAAACACACTAAGTTATGTATATGCAAACACCACATATCAGAAGAAACAGGAACAGCTAAATAAGAGGTTCAAGTAATTTTCTTATTTAGTTCATTAACAGTAATGCAAATCGTAACAATTGAGCCAAAGTTTGCATTGAAGCACTACATAAATTCTGAAAGTATAAGAAATCAGCACTAGCATTTTATGTACCAACGGATTTATTCAACACTGAAGAGGAAAGACAGTATTATTTATCACCCATACCCTTTACAGTTGCATAGCATCGTATATTATTTATATAATTTCTGCAATTATACTTAAAAATAGCATCACCTTTGTTGGCAGCTAATTATATATTTGTAACAGTTCACCTATATCAATATGTGGACCTAATTATTTAAGCCACAGAAACAAAGAAATACACTAACAGGATAGTACTATGACCATAGATATTGTGTAAGAGATATTCACAAACTTACATTTTGAAATATACCCTTTGTCCCATTCTTCATAATCAGCTTCAGCCATGTCACCAGACTCTTCTCCTTTGCTGTCATCACTTTCACTATCAGAAACACCCTAAATAATTAAGATCATAGAATAAGTCAAACAGATAGAAGATAAAAATAACATCAACTAGTACAGAAGTACATGTTATTACCAAGGTTCCAAAAGGTGCTAGGCAGTGGCCACAGCCTAGTACCTAGAGCGCCTAAGTGTAGATTAAACATGAAAGTGTTTCTGCTTTTTTATAACTTATTAGATTATTTGCTGCTGGGAGCAAGATCAGGAGGCACCAGCACAGATGAAGAAAAAACAGAGTATTAACAAAAACAATTTCAGGGCAAACAAGGCACAAAACAGCACAAACAAGGCACATTTATCAGGTTATTAGCATTTGAGAACAGAGTATCAGAAGAAAATTACGACAACAGGGAAGTAATGAGTTTTGCAAATAGAAGCAAGTTCAAGAGAAAACAGTAGAAATGTATCTCACAGAGACAGCTCGAGTGTTGCAGTTCATGCACGACACACAAACACACTGCAAAGACGTGCTCCATCCACCAGTTTCCACACGAGGGGGCACATGAACTGCGAACACTGACTCCCTGACTCCCCAAGGCTCAACAGCCCCACCACGCTTAGCTGACTCACATGCGCACCGGTACACAGTCGATGGGAAGCTGAGAACTAACAGGATGAGGGAGAAGGGAACTGGGACGAGGCTACGTTGGTGGCAACACAAAGTGGTGAGGAGCTCTCGCAGCTCAGCAGCTGGCAGTAATGCGAGGAGCAATGGCACTTTGCTTCTCTTGTAAGTTGTAACATAGCCGCTAGGCACTTATCTGCCCATCCACACACACCCTCCATTCCACACTCCTGCCCTCTCTGTAGTGCCATGCCCGTCCACGCTCTTTTTTTCTGCCTGCCCGACCGCACTAGTGCAAGATCGCCTCGCCACCGCTTTTCCTGTGTCTGCACTCACTCGTAGGCGAAGAGCCTAGCGCGTCCAGAGCTTATTGGCCACACAGAGCCTAATCGACCCAGTAGGGCTCCAATTACCAGCTAATTGCGTCTAGGCGCACGTTTAATACCTTTTTTGGAACACTGATTTTTAATCATTTGGCATTTAACATATCAGGTTCATTTACATTAGATAGGATGCCAACAGTACAGCACAATGTAAAAGCCAGTAATGTGCTGTAGTCGTATTATCATATCACATTCCATTCACATTAGCAACACAATGATGAGAAATTAAGCAAATATCGTGTTCAATACTAGCCATTTGACCCACAGTACCCCTTACAAGGGAGAAGGCAGCACTCTATATAGTGTATACCAATGTCAACCCAGAACCCAGAAATACGGTGGCAACATATTACCCCCAAAATAAACTATCATCAAATAAAAATGGAAAAAACACATCAGCAACAGATCATATAATCCAGCAGCACTAGTCTAGGCTAAATGAGCAAAATAAATGACTGAAAACAAGGTAATGCAGTTGTGCTATCCAGCCAAACATCAATACTTGCATTTAATCATCAAAAACCCTTGAAAGTTACCACCTATATAATTTGTAGCTTTCTACGTACAATGTGAACTCACGGAGAACTGATTCAGTAAGGGGTAAAAATTACCTCGAGGTCAAACACAGGCTGCTCCACGTCGTCATCCTCCGACTCCCTTACTGAAACACAGCAAAAAAAAAAGCAAAAAGAAAGAGAATGGAAACATCTTAGTAATCTGCACGCAGATGGACGAAGCAAATCGAAATTCCCAATAGCACCAAAACTAGAGCACTAACCATCATCAGCGTCGAAAGGGATCATGTCCCGCTGCTTGTGGACTGCGAAACGGAAATCAGAGACAAAACAACGACAAAGCACGCATGAGCCAACAGGAACAACCAAATGCATGCTCTTCAGAAACGAAGGGAGGGGGGCCTCACAGCTCCTCCATCCATCTTACAGGCATCGATTTCGTCGTTGTCAGAATCAGACATTGCCGCTAGCTCATCGATCCGCTTGGACTTTGGAAGGCCCCGTGACGGCGCACGCCCTGGAGTCTTCCTCTGCCTCTTCCCCATGCTAGGCTATTTCCTAATAAAAGAACAGGTTCAATGCAAATGTCCAAAATATAGTTCATAGTGGTATTTTGCTGATTATTACTGACACAAATTGTTCAACTCTGAGATTGACATGAAACAAACGAATTAGGGAAATTACAAAATAACTACATTTTGTTTTAAATTCACAAATAAACTGTTTTGTTCTACATTTTTGCAAAACCAAAAGAAATCTTTGGGAAAAATATATGCACGCTACCAACTAAAAATCAATAGCAAATAGCAATAATAATGCTATGAATCAGACATCACGTCACACAAATTCACGTTCCTGAATCAGTGAAGCCTCACCTTTGCTGTGCTGGCTGCAGTCCGCTGCCCCTGCCCGCTGGCCGCCCGATGTCCTGGCTGCTGGCTGCCGCCGCCCCTCGGCCACTCCAGCCTCCACCAGTCTGGCGACCTGGCCGCCGCCGGACGACTGCCCTCGCCCCTCGGGCTTCAGCCCCAGACGGATAACCACCTGCGCCTAGGAGCTCGTCTAGTACTCCCGAGCCGCCCAGGAGCCCTGCCGCCCGACCGCCGGTCGGATGCCAGGAGCCTCACCGGTCGCAACCGGGTAGTAGGGTTTAGGGACGGATGGGGTTTGGGGGGCGTGAGCGCGTGGCGGCGTGCGGTGCCTTGGATGCACGCTGGGTAAGGGAAAAGGAAATGGGCTGGAGTGGAGTGGGTTAGGGTTCAGGGTGGGCCGTGGGCGTTCGGTCCAGGCCGAGATTTCGGGTCGGGTATTTCGGTTTTTAAAAAGATCGGTCTTTGAAACATGGAAACTGAAATTATGCTAGAAAAATCAGGGACCGATGATTCGGTCTTGGGACCAGGAAGAGCAGATCGAGGGAAAGGGTGAGATTGAGGTAGGGGAAATCTGAAGGAAGTGGAGGCTTGACCGCGTGAGATCGAGGAAGGGGTAGACCGGTAGAGAATGTTATAACACACGTTGTAACACCTTAAAATTTGTCTCTTTTAAAAATAGATATAAAATAATTTATTTTTGAATTTTGTGCTCATAAAATATAGGAAAATAAAAAATTTCATTAAATTAAAATTCACCATAAGGTTTAGCAATATGTTTATGCATACATACCGGTGCATTTGTTTCTTTAAGTGGTGTGGATTTTATTTAAATTGAAAATATGCTAAAATATTTTTGAAGTTGGCTTTGAAGTAAAAGAAAAGAAAATTAGGAAATTAAAGCATTTCAAAAGTTGTATAATTTATTTTTGGAAAACTTACCAAAATTCCCTATTTTTATTAGAATTAAAAAGTGTATTTTAAATCATATACGAGTTTGGTTTGGTTTGCATTTGGATTTGAATTTGAAAACAAAATGGAAATTGAAAATGAAAAAAAAACATTTTCTCCTTCACATTTGGCCGAACGGCCCACCTCTCTCTAACTGCGCGGCCCGCTTCCTGCCTTGTTTCCCAGCTCGGCCGTTTCCTCTCCGCACGGCCCAGCTCCCTCCTTTCCCCGCGTCGGCCCAGCTGCCGAGCTGGCCCATCTCCGCTCCCTCTTTGCCGGTTCGGCCACACACCGGCCCAGGGCGAAGCTGCGCGAGCGCCCTCTCTCCCTCACTGATCGCTCGGGCCCGCCCATCAGGTCCGCCTCCCACCTCCAGCTCGCACCGAAGCCGGACTCTGCTCCACCAACGGAGTCCGTACTCGCCCCGCCCTACGTCGTTGTCGTGCACGCCAAGCATCCCAGGCTCATAAATAGCCGGCTGAGCCATGCCGCCTCCCTACTCCTCCCCTAGCGCCGCAGCCACCCTCGCCGAGCCGCCGCAGCCGCGCTACAGCCTAGCGCCGCCCTTCCGATTCCGTCGAGAAGAAGAAGACGTCGCCGAGCCAATTAATCGTCCCTCCATCACGGTAAGCACATCATAGAGCTTCTAGCCGAGCTCTCTAACCTGTACCACCCTATTTCCCCCTCTCTCTCGTGCTGTCTTGATCTTCCCGCGCCGTAGCTGCTTCGCCACCGCCATAGGTCGTCGCCCGCCGTCTCCGTTCGCCAAAAGCTGCAATTGATCGTCTAGTCGCATTCGCCTTAGCCCTATATAGGTCCCGGGCCAAAATCCAAGTCCAATTTGGTCGTATCAGTCTTCCCCTACATCTCCGGCGAGGAAAGTCACCGCCGGCCATGTCTTCCGCTGCACCGGTCACTGTAGCCGGCCGACAGCTTCCTCTTTCTTCCCCTCTATTCTAATCTGAGCTATCCATCTCGGATTCAATGACTTAGATTAGCCCGTACCTTTTCGGCTGGTACATTTGCGAAAGAGCCCCTGCGTATTTTAATATCGAACCCGCGGTCCAAAGCGTAGTTGCAGATTCCGTTTTCTTCTTTGAAAAGCGTAGTTTCTTCGATTTAGATCCAAAATACGCTTTCACTTATTTACAGAATTGCCACTGATTTTGTTTTAGCCATAACTTCTTCGTTTTAACTCCGATTTGACCCGTTCAACTTGCGTTAGATTCATAATTTTATAATCTACATATTTATACTACTGTTAGATATGTTTTCAACTTTTGAAATTCAAGGTTAGATTTAATCTATTATTTCATTAAAGGAAATCTTGTTTAAATCATATCTTCTATGTTTTAGATCCGTTTTAGTTCATTCAAGTTGCGTTAGATTCATAACAACGAGATCTAAGCGTCAGTAATAGTGTTTATCATGTCGCTAATAATGGAATTTCATTGTTTGAATCATATCTTAAATAACAATTATGCAACTAGATTTATAAATAAAATATGACTTGTTTTATTTTAGTTTTATAAATCAAATCTGAATTTGACTTAATTTATATTATCTATAAAATATCTTATATATGTTTTTATACCATTAAAACACATGAAGCTAATGGTTTTCTTTCATGAGTAGATTTCTCGGTAGTTGTATCTTTTCAACCGTAGCTCCGATTAGCGTGCTTCTCGTGTCTTTGTGTTCGTAGCGAGACGTAGATTCGTTTCACAAACTTTTTATCTTGATTTTATATTTGATGTACTGTTCTAATTTAGATCTATTGTTTGCTTCGTGTATGATTGTATGGATGCTTGTGTGGTGATATATGGTTCAGTCAATCGGTGAGTTATACGTGGTGAATCAAGAAACAAATCTTTGAAGTTTTGGACTTGAAGAGTGGAGCGGTGTTTAAGGCAAGTATAGCATAGGATCTTACTTGTTATCCTATACACCTTTAATTATTTAATTCATACTGTATATGTCTACCTTGACTACTACTAAGGATTCCCTAGTACTTTGTACCTTGTGCCTTGAAACTTTTGGGTTACTGCATTGGGTAGTATGATGCTAGTGCTCAATTAAAGACCATGATCTTGTAACTTGACTAATAGTATATACAATAAACACTAAAAGATGCTTTTTAGCAACATGTAACAAGGGGGCTAGAGCATTGGGCTGTTTTTATAGTGCTCTAGATTCATCTCTCTAATGACTTATCTGTAAGTGATCATCCGGGACTTATAGTATATCTGTGAGGGCTATATGGCTCTGGCTTTAGCTCAGTATGAGGACCTTTTCTAGCTTGTTAGTGGTTACCTTTATTGGCGTAAGAATGGCTTGACGAATCGGGTATAGTACGGCCTCTGTCCCCTTGGCTGATCACCTCCGGCGAAAGGGTAAATCATGACTCATAGTGAAAGTGTACAACCTCTATAGAGTGTAAAACTGGTATATCAGCCGTGCTCATGGTCACGAGCGGCCTTAGAACATTTATGGAATAGATGATTAACACTAATGATATGGATGATGAAGATGCTCACTAATGGTTAATTGTTTATGCTATTCATTATTCGTGTTTACCTGATCATGTGTTTATGGGCTTGTGGATAAACTTTATTGCTACTCAATTGCTAAAATCATGACTCATTAAAAGCTAATTGCAGTTAAACCAGTGTCAGCCTTTTGAGCCTCATGAAGCCCATGTTACATTTGTTGAGTACGACATGTACTTACGCTTGCTTTATTTTCAATTATTTGAATAAAAATCCTAGATGGGTACCAAATTGCTAGAGTTTGGAGGAATTAGGCTTGTGATCAACTAGTTAGTTGTCCCTATAGAAGTGGAGTCTTTGCCTGAAGATCGAAGTTGTTTTTCCGCGGTCTATACTCTGAGGTTATATTCTTTATACTAATATATTATGTATTTAAGCATTGTCTTATAATATTATCCTTATTTGTAGCTATATGTGAGATTTGACTTCCTAGGCTCACATATGGTGTGTATCTGGTTTTGTTCTTAAAACCGGGTATGACACACATGATCAGTGGTGAGGACTTTTTCCTCTCTGTCTCTCATGGTCAATTTCCTACAACTAAAAAGAACAAAGCGTGGATACTTTTTGGTATGATATTTTAACATGGGCCCATCGTCTTGCCTACTGCGATCCCGCACCCCTTGCTACTACGCCCCTCCCTTGCGTCAAAATAAGGAAAGAAACCTCGCTCCTCCCTCCTCCGCACCCGACATGCTCCGTCAATGACGCACCCAACCCGCGCTCCTTCCTTCTCCCATGGTAGATCATGCGATCCTCCCTCCCCCGCGCGGTACGAGTTCCGTGTGGGAATCGCTCGCCTGGCTTCGCTCACTCCCGCCCGCGCGTGGTGGACATGGCGCCAATCACTCCCCTCCCCCTCATGCATGATCCCGCATCAGCCTCCTCTCCCACGCCTACCCTCGTGTCTTTGCTCCATCCCCGCGCTCACCGCGCCAACACCTCCTCTCTCTCCCTACCCTCACGTCGCCGCACCATCATCCTCCACGCCTGCATTGGCACCGGCATGCGTCATCGACCTCGCCGTTCGTGCCTGCGCCGTCGACCTCGCCATCATCCTCACTCTGTTTCGCCCACGCCGCGCATGTTCTCCCTCCTTGTCGCGAAGCCACGCCGTCGCCGCAAGGCCGTGCCAAGAAGGAGAAGGCCTACCGAGTAGGCGTGCTGCCTTCTCCCGCTGCAACGTCGTGCTGCCGCCTTGCCCATCCTAGATTCATGGCTTTTACTCATCCAAGCACACGACTGGGCGACCACGCTGCTTTGCCTGTCCATAGATTCATTGGAGACAAGCAACCAACAGGTATGCCTACCAACTTAGATGCTTTTGCGTTAATAACAGCAGTACATGTGTAAACCCATGTTCTTTACCTTTATTGGTCCCCCGCTCCAAAGAGAATGAAACTTTGTATAATATATTTTTAGCGACTTTTTTAAATGAATGTATAGGATTTTTGTTGTTGTTCTTTCATATGTCTACCATGTTCTTTATTGGGTCAGTCCCCATTGCTGTTTTCAAATGATCGATTCCTATGAGAATTATTTTTTTTCAAATCATTTTAGTGTTTGTATATAAGTAAATTCTCAATGAGCTTTTGCCAAGCGCTTAATACCTAAAGACCTGTAATTCTTATGAAGCAGGGAAACATGACTCGACTCTTTTTACCTTTAACATTCTGAAGATCTGAGGTACGAGGGAACCTTGAATGTACCTCATGTCTATTCTGTGACTGTCCTCTGTTTCAACACGAAATTCGTGCAAGTCTTGGAGCTTTGTTAGACCTGCAATGCTACGAATTAATTAGAGCAATTTTATCTGCATCTGCATGTAACTATCGCTGGCTAATAAATGTGTTCATGTGTCTTGGTTACTCTTTGAATCTACAGCTTCGCAAGCCAAGAACCTATAGATTGCACAAGGTAGTATCATTAGATTTGGGAAGTCCACATAGAAGGCAATCTCAGTGAACTTTTTATTGATTATTAGTAGACTGAATCATCCCCTACTTACTTAAATCATCTCTTTCATTCAGAAACTAATCTAGTTCAATTAATATGTGAATTCCTAAACTTCATATTTATCTGCTTTATGAAATCTATCAGTTATTCAGTTACTCCACAATCTCTCCAGTTACCTAATATGAAATGTCACTGTCATCATTACCTAGATTTCTAACTTTTGAAATTTGGGTTTCACAGTGATGATGTTTTCACTACCTCTCTTGTACCATCACAAATAGTCCATGTATATTATGAACGCGATAGATCTAACCCATGCATGGCTTGCAATTTTGTTTTAATTGTTAACCATAGTTTAATACACCTCTGATAGGCACATCAACGTACCATCAAGGTGTTTGTTGCAGTCCTACAGATATTGACACTCCATTTGTAGGTAAATTATGTGACTGGTGGATAATTGGCATGATTCTTTTTTACTTTTGAGTTTCTGATATGTGCCTAATGATTTACTGGTTTTGATCTTGTTTGTATAAAAAATACATGGAAGCCCAATGATAATAAACACCGAGACTTTGTGTAGATTTGTATTTGTGGTTTTGGTCGTGATTATTTTTACCTATGGGTTTATGTGGTTACACTGTAGGTTCCTTCAGGGTTTGTGTAGTGCAGGGTCTAATGGAAGTTCAGATTGGTTACTTCCTAGTTCTGGAAAAATAAAAGTTAGAAAATCTATTGGTTTATTCACTTATGTGAATTTAGATTGTTGTAGCTGGATATGAGAGGAGTTCTCGGAGATTTTTAATTCCTATGGTCGTATAGATTGGATACTTCCCAGCATTTTAGAAAATAGAAGCGAAAATCTATTAGTTTCACTAATGCGAATTTAGATTGTTGTAGTTGGATATGAGAGAAATTCCTGGAGACTTAATTCCTATGGTCATAAAAGACGATCTTAAATGCATCATCTAGAGAACGTGGTAGGATAGAGAGCACAGTGAACATGATTATTATAGTCTGAAGTTGGTTGCTTTGATTATTATTACTCAAGGTGATGATTGTGTGCAAACAACCTATTGTGAAGAACAAATCAAAACATTTTTTTGTCAAGGTACTACACACTGCAAACTTGGATTACCTTAGTCTTTTTATTCCCATGCACATGCAACTCAATTTGGTTTTAGGCTGAAAGTTTGCCTTATTAAGTTTCATGTAGTTTCATATAGCTGTTCAGATATGCAGCCGGTGTGCCTCTTGCCCTAGTTATGTATCCCACGCTCAAGATGTTGTAGATCTAAAATATGAAGAAGGGCGGCCTTGGTATACCAGTCTATATGAAGCAAACTGACAATTCAAAGAGATGGTTAGTTCTAAAAGGTTGAGGAATGAATTAATCTTGTTATGGTGACATGAACTTTTTATGTGCATATGCACAAATGTACAATAATATAAATGCATACCTTGAAGATTGCGAACCATCAATGATAATTTTAGCTATGCACAAAATTCAATTTGTAATATTAACATTCCGAACATCATGCTCTTATTATCGTTTTTTGTAACGGTATAACATGTTCATGCACAAATTATCAGGGCATCATTTGTTTCCATTGCAACGCATGAAAAGGTCTATACAGTAGAGTTGGTGAACCTACGACGCCGCGCTCTCTGTGACTGTTAATTTCATAAACTTTGCTTTTTGGATTAAATGTCATTTTAACATTGGTATTTAATTTCATAATATTGTTATCTTATCTTGCGATCCGTGTGTTTTTATTACAAAAGCTTTGTTGTCCCGTAGCAACTAGCAACATACGGGCATGCTACCTAGTATAGTAGATGAAAATAGAAGAACAAATAGACACAAGATAGAGAGACTATTCCTTATTTCTCTCAATATTGATAATTACAACATAGAGCTCTCACATATATATAGTCATGTCAAGACCTAAAAGTTTGATAAGAGCTCACATACAAATGGACTAGGATTAGGATTTCACCTTCTTCTTTCCTTCTAGGAAAGAGTCCGGATGTTTTACAACACTACCCTTTGGGCGATTACCACAATATGCACATGTCTCATTAAAAACTCTATCCAAAAATTCAGTAGGAAAAACAGTTCTTGAAGAAAAGAGTACATCGGATTCGTTAATTGCATTACATATGTTGTCTCATTAAAAACCTTGTGTAAAAAACCTTCAAGTAAAAACTCACATAAAAAAGTACAACATTTAACCTTCTTGGTCATTATTCTTTATGATATTCTATTATTCATGAATAGATATTGATCTTCATGATCTATGCATAAACTTTAATGTTTTAGTAAATATGATCTACTTGATCTTTACAATTCTAGTGGTTTAAATTACCTTCAATGCATATTCAATCAAATTGCTCTCCCTTATAAAGCCATCTTTTGAACATTATTGTTCAAACCACACTTTTCATAAATGTGTGCTTAATAATGGTATGCAGTACCACAATATTATATCTTTTAAAATATTGGCTCGCATTTCTTCTATGAATTATAATATGAGTAAACAAGAGCAATATGCTTCATGCATAAATGACCACTAATTAGTTGTGCATAGCAAATAAAATTTATCCTTCAGGATAATAAATCCTTTCAGAGGATTATGAGGGGTAAATAGTTTATAATATTCAATATCGTTTAGATAGTGCATCAAACTTATACTAGAGTTTAAATACTTATAATTCTTCCTTAGTGGATTTTCAAACTATATGTTCTATAAATCTTTAGGATTTTTATTGTACCACTAAATAATAAATACAGTCTTGCATTTGACATTTAGGGGATAATTCAATTGTCAAAACCACCATTATTCTTATACCTTCTATGATATTTAGATAATACAATTTACCACTTTATTGCTAGCTTTTCAATATATACACTTTCTGAGTGTTTGTATGACACCTTCATGGTGTTTAGAATTCCTTATTTTTTTCTATCGGGTCTACATTTACTTCAGGGATTATCGGTGTTTATTCAAGAATCAACTGGTAAATCCTTCATGGATTAATTCATTCAAGGATATTCTCTTTTTTTAATAACATTTCTCTTCTATGAGATATATTCTCTACTTCATAAGAGATTGTTATGTGATATACACAATGAGATAGTATTATTCACTACAAAGTCATTTAATGACTCTTTCTTTTAGGACATGCTCTTCTTAAGACTTAAATACTTAAATATTTATATAGAAATGTATTCTACCTTAGACTTCTTTAATACTTAGTATGAGATTTAATTTCCTTGTGTTGCGAATTCTATTCTTCAATAATTATATGGATTTTCAGAATCCACTTATTAACTGCATATTTTATATTTAATCATTTTATTTGCCAGAGATATAGCAGAATATCTTTTTTCTTTTTAGTTAGAGATTCAACCTCAATTGCTTTCTTCATTAACAAGATATAATCGCTACATGCGACTTTACCATGAATTTTATTTTTTGGACCCAGGTTCTCATAAAAGAAACATTTGCAATTATAGAGGTAGCACTGTCGACAACTATTATTTTCTCCCAATATTCTCACAATGTGATATTATTCTATCTCTTTGTCATTTTTCAAACAAGAGATGATTTATTTTTATTGTTCTACATACCCAACACTCATAATGTGCGCACCTAGTGTGTTGGATTTAATCTTCATGATAATCCTCTTCATGAGGTGCTTAACCTTCTTTATGAGGTGTTATATTCATAAGAATGTAAGAGTTTGTTCTTATTTCATTTAACAAGTATACACTAAACTAGAATCCATAGATGTCCCTATTGATTTTAGCTTGATAGTATACAACATTTAGTTTACTACTAGTAAACATAATTTCTGGTTTATAACTTTAAGTTATTCCTCTCATTTTTCTAAAATATCTGCCGTATGCTCCGCTTCATGCTTCATAAGAGCACTTCATGCTTCATAAGAGCATTAATCAAACTATTATTTGATTTAGTGCGTGATATTATTCCTGCTTCAAGTTTGAAGGAATATTTTACTCCAAAGATAATTTTTCTTCCACGGAAATAATATTTGGCATTCAAAATATTCTCTCTCTCTCTCCCTAATGCTAATATTAGATCTTTAATAGTATACTTCAAAAGTTATCCCTTATCATAGGCTTAAAATGATTTAAATTCATGTATCTCCAACTACAAGTGGAGGTCCATTCATGTATGATATGAGAAATTTTATGGAAAATATTCATGCACATATTTAAACATAGAGGTTATTATTTATTAAATGCAGCGAGCTAGAATACATAAAGTGTACTTAAGAATGTTCAGCATTCCTACAAACTCAGAGATGTTCTCCTCCTGATTTGCACATATCATATGCCCTATTCATTTGTCTTATAATTCGTACTTTTCATCTTGTTTTTCAATCGAAACAGTATTTTCTCTCACAACAAATCAGCCGAAACAGTGTTCCAGCTTGTTTTTTCAGCGAAGCGAACGGAGCCATAGTTTAGAAAACTATTTCATTGTCTAACTTATTTATTATTTAGCCTAAAAATTGATCTGGTACTCATACTTAAAAAAATAATAGACCATATACTTCAAATGTATAAAATACGCAACATTCAAAATCACATGGAATTTCTTCTAGAAATTTCTAATTACTATTAATGCAAAATTCCCGAAATGCCTTCTCTTCATAAATCCCAAATCATCATAAGTGTTTTATCTATCAACTCAATGTCCACTACAATCCATCCTATTCAATTGGGTCACTTCTGCATTTAGCCAATTTTAATTTAAGCAACTCTCTATGATCTTAGGCTACTTGGCCCTAGACCAATTTATTGCTTATCATGCGATCCATTGAAAACAAGATATTTCTTAGTTCAACGAGAACCATAGGCATAGCGTATTAGCTAGCCAATCTAATTATAGGGGAAATGCAAGGTAGCTACTAGCTACAAATATAACTTCTATGATAATATTCATGCAGGAGTGGTAATAGTTGTAGCTCGATGAGAGAACAATATAGTGATACACATTCAAGTATAATGTGAAATGTTGGTATTCAATCCAACGTAATAGATAACAACAAAATGCAAAGCTACAAGCTTGCTTGCAATTAGTGCAATGCAAAAAAAGTCAACTCGGTTGGAAGGGACGCGACTGAGACTTCAAGTCCTGTACATGCACTTAAAGATAAATTTAAGAAGACTATGCCTATTAAATATATATTACCCACATTTTCTTATGTCTTTACCCCAAAATTCCTCCCTCTCATGCCATAGTTATTTCAAGTATTAATATGCTTCATGCATCATCTACGAATAATCATTTCTAATGTTCTATATAATCCAATCATACTTCTAGTATTCATTGGTTCTGGCATAAAAAACACATATCAAGTGTACTATTCAGTCTACAACAACACATTAAGGGTAGGACATAAACTTCTAGTTTTGGGGCTAAAGTATTAAATACTTAGTTTCAAGATTATACCGTTTCTTGGCTAAATTGATCCTTCTAAGATCAATTAATATGCCAGTATAGTCCAATTATTTATGTGCTTCTAGAAAATTCAGTATCTCTTCTACATACATGGTAGTAGTGCACAAAGAACTATAACCTTCATGGTTAATTGAGGCTTCTTTGTGGTTAAGTCATTGCAAAAAATGATAGATAGGCAAAATAGGCAATTATTTATATGTGAAACATATAAATTTATAATTCATTCTATGCAAGATTAACACATATTACTACAAGTAAAAATTACAACTAAGAATATTAAATGCTTTATATTAGTCTTCAAGCTAATAAAGTAACCATTAACTCTTCTACGAGTTTACATAATCTACTTAATTAAACGGGAATTAAAACTTAAAGCACCGCCCTCGCTAATACTTCAGAATAGTAATTCCAAAAACAAAACAGGTCTGTAAGCATATGATTTAAGTTCTTCTTCAAGAAAATCTTAAATATTCTAATTCTTATATATTATTACATGTCTTAGCTTCTATGCTTGACATTTAGTAGCTTCATGCATGCTCTACTTCATAGTTGTGATGTGTAATCATGATCCTTCTAGGAGTACAAATATATGCAAGTCATATATCCTGATTCATAATGTTGTCCAAAAATTCTAACTCAATTTCTACTTGATATTGAGTAATTATGGATGATAAATTTGAATACTTCTAGTACTTTAATGCTCTCGGTCTTTCTATTTCAGTAAATATTTCTTCTAGAATTAGGCAAAGTCTTATTTACCATCTCATCTTCTATGACTTTTAATCACAAAGCTTCATGCTTATTGTATTTGGTTATAGAGCAGCATTATATCCCATATGATCATATAGCTTGAAAATTCAATTTTTAATATTTCTGGCATTATGCAATCATAATGTAGGATATCTTCTAGAATTTCTCATTCAGTAAGTCCCATAAGACCTTCGGGATTTAGCTTGGTCACGTACTCACTCTTTAAAAGTAATATAAGGAACTATAATGTTTAAGGTCCACTCCACTTCAGTGGTAGTAGAATATCCTACTAGGATTTAATAAATGACCATGCTATATAATTCTGTCATTAAGGACAAATCCAAGGATATTCCTTCTTCACGAAGGTATGCATATATTATTATTAGCGGAATCATCATGTGCGTATGAGTTTACTGCATGTAAACAAGTGGCAAAGTGCAAAAAGATAGCGGATGGTTATACAAAATACTCTTAGAAGCATCCTAACATTTTTCAGGATTATGATATATGCAAATTTTCAGAATTAATATCAACCATTCATTCATCCCAAAAATTTATTATGTTAGGAAAAACAAATATGAGCCTCTCAAAGATGATAAGTCTAAGGTTTGCAGGATTTATAGAAAGCTCATATACCTGATACCATGTTTAGTGTAATCATTCAAGATTTATTCTTACGAGTACATGATATATGATTTATGACGTGTGATATATAAATAAATGCATTCAAAAGAGCATAAAAAAATATAACATGTGGTACATATACATGAACATAAATTAAATACTATAAAATATTTTTCTTCCAGATTCAGGTAACTCAAGCTCGCTGGTTAGCCACGTTGATGAGCTACATGCTAGCATCAGATCTTAACAATTCGTCATGCATGTTGAAACTGCAGGTTACAAGATTTTCAAGGCCAGATAAAGACAAGAATATATAGTAGATTAGCGTGCTGGAAACTACATGTTTCTAAATTAATCTAGTATTTGCTTGATCTAACAGATGGATGATCGTCAGAATCAATCTATTAGATAGTACTAGATAATATTTAGTACAGGTTCATGCATTTTTGCTTTCTTTCATACAAAATCCTTCAGGGCTATTATGTATAATTGCTGATCCGCTGCAAGGGGAGGAGCAAGCCATGTATGGGCAAACGAGTAAACGGCATTCAGGCCAGATTGTATATGAGCCACGACTGACTCCATGGCATGCAGGCAACGGAGGACACGGCGGCAGCAGCTTCGTACCCATGCTGTCCGAGACTCCAAGCGAGAGAGCAACAGCGTGCAAGCTGCTGTCACGTGGTGGTGTGCGGACCACACGCGGTACGTAGCCCGTATCGTTGCTGGTTCGTTTATATAAGAGAGAAATACTGCTGGCTGGTTTATGTGAATAGTGTGCATGTGAGGGGGCTGGCCAGCCCAGCCCCAGCCGAACAAGCGGATGCATGAAGTGGCTAGACCACCGACGCAGACAACGGTAGAACGCGTTGTGCGGGTTCCGTTCGCTTGGACGAATTTTAGAAGAATCTGGAAAAATCTGAATAAATCTGGAAGAATTTGTGAGAGAAAAATACTATTCCGGATGAAAAAAACGGATTAAATCGGATTTAAGGGCATACAAACGGGCCCGATATTGGCTTCTTGCCTGTTTCTACTACTGGGGATGACAATTGGGTGGAGATCAATTCGAATTCAACTCGATTCAAATTTTTTCATGGTCGAAATCTTGGCCAGAGAGCAAGATGCAGCCTTAGGCTCTATTCGGCTTACCCTATATTCAGTTTGTTCGGCTTATTTTTTAGTAGGAACATTGTTTTTCTCTCATAACAATTTAGCCAGAACAATATTTTTCAACCAGTTTCAGCCAAGTTCTAGACCCATGAATGGGGCCTTAATCGATGATAGATTGCGTAAAACCAAATATGCAATTAATGCCAGATCCAATGACTACCGCCCTGTTTGCTTAGCTTATAAGCCATACTTTTTTAGTCAACGAATAATATTTTTCGCTCACAACAAATCAGCCAACAATACCTTCAGCCATACGAACAGAGCATTCATGTCAAAGACAAAAGTCACAAAATCGACGCAAAAGATGGTGCCGATTGCAGATCGTGTAGCCTCAGCTTTGTTATGCGGTGGGTGGGTTCCTGGTAGTTCGGAACGATTTTGAGCTTGCACTACGAGTTCGGTGGCATGTAAGCCCCAGAACATGTACGTATATATTGATTCAAGTACAGATAATGTGCATGTACATATTAGATGCGTATGTATTTTCATGTACATATTAGCCCCGTTCAATAATGGGGACAAAAGTAATCTGCGGGATGCAATTCTTTCATACCTGATATTAGGATGTCAATTTGATTTACCTCACATATCACGTAGGGCAGTAGTTAGCAGATACATACCGCGTAGAACATTTGGTATTGTCATAGAATCACCTGCTTGATGGCGACGGTACATGTCAATGCAATGTATATCAGTAGCAGGTAGAGGTAGCAGATTCGTTCCGCTAACAATGTCGAGATATCAACGTCGTCGAAGTAGCCGCGGCTAGACATCGATGGTACAAGCGTCGGCATCGAAGATTAGTGACGGCTCAACGGCGATGTCGACAAAAAGCTTGTCGTGCTGATAACGTGTTATAAAACATATCACCAATGGTTAGGACCTTTCTCTCTCCATATCTCATGATCAACATAATAGATGAAAGTAGAAGACCAAATAGACATAAGATAGAGAGACTATTCTTTAAAACTCTGAATATTAATAATTATAATATAAAACTCTCGTATATTTACCATAACGTTATAGTAAACCAATTAGTAAGGAGTTACTATAATCTCGTAAATTAACATAATAATTATCGTAACTCAAAGTACCTACAGAATAAGCTATTTTACAGCCAGCTACAGGTTAGTAGTTATATATATATATATATATATATATATATATATATATATATATATATAGAGTCATCTCAAAGCTTAAAAATTTAGTAGGAGCTCATATACAAAGGATTTCTCTGCTCGTAGGAAAGAGTCCGGATGTTTACAACATAGAAATCGGGACGGATGTCCTCGAGACCTCGACGCCGTGCTGCAGGCTACCTTGGGGACGGGCGGACGGCATCTCGCAGCGCTTGCTACTGCTGCGAACGTCTCTCGCGGCAGGGGAAGATGGAGACGGACAGCACGGCTCTCCCGAGGCTGGCCCAGGAGCGGCCCATCCGTACGGCAGTGGTCATCGAGCTTGCTTTCTGGCCGCGGAGGAATTGAAAATAGAAAATAGAAAACGCACGGAAGTAGTCTAGTAGATAACTGTAAGCACTACCGAACCTAGCTGACTTGATTTTTTTTATTTTAACACTTTTTTAAACTATTTTCAAATTTGACACTATATTTTTTTTTCAAATCTAACACTTTTAGCCGTGCCACTGCCATGGAGCAGGCCAAACAACACTACCGCACCATGCATGGTGACACGGCAACGCTGCTGACGTGGCAGTGACCGGGCCGTTGACTGGTGACGTGGCGGGCCTCTGTTGTGCCGTAGATCTAGGCGCGACAGTGCCGCGCCATCGCGCACGGCGCGACAGGGCTGAATAAAGGCTCGCGGTCAGGCCTCCCTCCCCTCACTCTCTCTCACTCTAGTTGAATCGAATCAGATCGAGGGGGAGACACGCCCGCCGCCGCTGTACTACTGCCCGCGTCCAACCGCCGCCGCGCCTCCCCCCGTGAGCACCTGCCCCCGCGCCTCCCTCTCTCTCTGTCTCAGTGTCTCCCCACCGCTCCAGGGAACAGTGCCCGTCGTCGGCGCAGCGGCCTCTTCCCCACCGCCGGCCAGCCTCTCTCCCCCATCGTCTCCTTCACTGCGCCCCCTTTCCCTCCCCTGGCCGGCCGGTGGTGTGCCGCACCCCTCTCCCTCTCTCTCTCTTGCTCCCAGAAGAAGCCCGCCGTCGGCGGCCACCTCGTCGCCATTAGTGGATTTGGTTAAGCCCCAATCTCCCTCTCGTTGTCAAGGTACTCCTGTTGTCTATTTGTTGATTGAATCAAAACTATTGTTACTTAGGGTTAAGTTGCAAAATTAGTTTTAATGAGAAATTATTTCTATAATTAGTTGGGGTCCCAATCAGATGAGATTATTTAGGTTGTCCAACAGGTTTTAGTAGTATAGGTAGTATAGTAGGTTAGTATAGGTAATAAAGTTAGTTAGTTTAGTTAGTATAGCTAGTTAGTTATTTTAGTTAGTGTAGTTAGTATAAATAGTTATTGTAGTTAGTTTGTATAGGTGTTAATATTGGATTAGTCAGTATAGTTATAGTTAGTATAGGTATTGATATTACTATAGATAGTACGTACGACGATTTTGACGACTTGATGAAGTTTCCTCAAATGCTTTTGTAGATGGATTGTTGTGTCCGAGTTTTTTATGGAGGAAGTGTTAGGAAAGAAGATATATTTGAGGACATGGAAGAAGAATTGAAATGATTTGATGATCCTCCTAGCTTCAACGACCTTTGTATCCGTTTGAATGCAAAGTTTGACGGTGATTTCACACTGAAGTGGAGGTTTGATAGTAGAAAGACTAGGGCACTGTTGACGGTATTTAACAACCATTATAAACCATCAATAAAACATACATAAGGGCACAATTGAGATCACCAACAAAAGTTTAGGGGTTTAAACTAATAAATTCTACGAGTTTTGGCGAATCTATGATTTTTGCAGGGTTTATTCAGAAAACTATAAAGGTGGACCTACATGTCAGATTTAATTGCGCTTATCCACCACGAAACGGATACCAGAAGACTCTAGAAGACTAGAGAGGACTCCATGCCGAGGCAGAGAGCGAGGGGCTGCCCACCTGCAGCTGCCCACCTGTAGCCGCCCGACCCCTAGGCCCACATGTCAGCCTTCGCATTGCAATGTCGGTTCTCCACCACCTCCTAGGTTGCATCTACGCCATTCTTTAAGTCGGTTTGATCAAGGGCTCACGTTAGACGCTATATATATTAGCCCCTGCCCCCCTAAAGGCATCAAGTCATTTGAGAAGACAGAAATCATAATCATCCTTAGAGCTCTGCCATATTCTAGGACATAGCTAGTTAGGCTAGGTCTAGAGGAAGGCAAGCAGGCTTTGCTTGAATTCTCGATCGTGTCAAGAGCATGGTGTCGACATCTATCGCAACGCTGGAGGAGGAGGTGTCTGATTCGGCAATCAAGCTAGAGGACGACTTGGATCTGTTCGGCGATGCTGAACCTCAACCATGATGACATGTAACAAATTTATCTCGGTTATGCCGAACAACTATGTATGAAACATTATGTTTAAGATGTACGAAATGTTAGTATTTAATATTAACAATGCATTGTTAGTCCTTTATCTTGTCATCTGCCTCGACTATTCCACACCCCATGATGTTAAGAGCTTAGCTCCTATGCGCGCTTAGAAATATAGGTATTGCCGAGGAGCCACTGTCGACTGCCCATGACGTAGAGTACTATTGCCCTTGCACGTTTAGGTGCTAGATCAAGTATAGGACTTCTTCTGGATAACGTGAAGGAGAACGTGACTGGTCGGCGAATCAAAGAGTGATAGTATATGTCATCTTAAAGATATTTAGTATGGAGAAATAAGTAACTTGAGAAAAATTATGGAAAACAAATGGAGAAAACATCATAGATATAATTATTATTGAAATACGTAAAAAATGTACATATCTTTAGTAGAACGTATCAAGGATAGAAACGCCTAAGGTGTTCAATGCGCCATGAATTAGGGGTGTTAATGCCGTCTTGATCGCATAGCCTATATGACACTAGTCGGGTCATATCTTTTATATGCGTGGACCTTCTTAGAATCAGCAGTGCAAGCTTCCATTCTAGCTAAGAGGTCCATCGCTTCGGTGATGGCGAGTCCTTCTCTTTCGCATTCGTAGGCGGTGGAGACATTGGCACACAGAGTGAGGACGCCCTGCTCCGTTGGAACCTTCAACACCAGATAGACATAATGGGCACGACCATGAACTTGGCGAGAGCTAGTCGGCCAAGGATGGCATGGTAGGCGGTGTCGAAGTCTGCCACAAAGAAATTCACGTACTCAGTATAGAAGTGGTCAGCGCTGCCAAACTGGACTAGCAAGGTGATCTGCCCTAAAGGTTGGGACGCTCTACCAAGTACAATACCCCAAAATGGACAATCAACATGGATGAGATCGTCCTTTGTGAGGCCTAACTCAGTTAGGGCTCCGGCAAAGAGGATATTGAGGGCACTCCCATCGTCGATGAGGACCTTCTTGAACCACACGTTGCGGATGGTTGGATCCAGCATGAGTGGGAAACACCTAGGGTATGGGATATCTGCCCACTGGTCGGCCCTACTAAATGTGATAGGATGCTCTGACTAGTCCAGATATTTTGGATCGGCGACCGTGTCGTACTTGGTGATTGACATGACCTGCTGAGCGGTGAGCTTCTACTGGCGTTTGCTCTCAGAGGCAGCGCATCCTCCAAAGATTGTGGCAACCGTCTTGTTGGCATCTTAGAAAGTAAGTCGTGCATCCTTAGGACACTCCTCCTCCTTGCCATCATCAAATTTGTTGTCCTTACATGTCTGTCGTTTCTGCTGTTCATCGCAGAAAGCTTTGGCCATGCCATAGCATTATCACATGGTGTGCTTACTGTTCTTGTGAATTGGGCATGGACCGTTAAGGAGCTTTTTGTAGACAACATTAAAATTACGCTTAGCGCGTGGCTACTATATGTTATTGATGAAGTTTTCTGGTCAGCGGCGACGTGGCTATGCAGTCCTCGATCCCTCTGGCCGATCATTATGACGACGTTCACAATCATCGTAATGCTTGTCGTGATCTTCATAACGCCATTCTTCATGGTGATCATCATCACGACGTGGGTGGCGATGCAAGTGGGAAGCACGAGCAACGTCGTCCTTGAACTACCGATCAGCTTCTTTGAAATCTACGTATGAGTTTGCAACCTTGAGGAGTTCATCGATGGTTTGGGGCCTCTTGCGGTAAAGTTTGGAGCGCAGCTCCTGATGGTGATGGAGTCCTCTTGTGAGAGCAGAGATGGCCTCATTGTCCCCGTTGTTGGGGATGGTGTTCCTTGTTTCGAAGAAGTGCCTAATGTTGCTTTGTAGAGGTTCCTTAGAAGTCTGATAGAGTTTCTCTAGATCATATTTTATGTCAGGCTACTGGCACATTGCCATGTAATTCTCGACGAAGACTTTCTTTAGACCATCCCAAGATTCGATGGAATCCTCCCTTAGGCCCATAAGCCAATTGTTGGCCATCTGGGAGAGCATGACATGCAAATAATTTACCATTACAGTCGCTATTTCCCCCGGCAGCACATACGGTGATCTCATAGAGCTGCATCCACTGCTTGGGATTAGCCTTGCCGTCGTAGGGATTGACCCTGAAGATCTTGAAGCCTATGGGCCACTGTATAGCTCGTAGCCTTGCTGTGAAGGGGTAGGGTCCCATCGGCTTGATAGCAGGGAGTGGTCAGAGGCCGACGGGGTCGCCATGTTGGTCATCGTACTCCTATTAGCATTGGAGTTCTGCCTGATGTCGCTGGGCATGACTGTTCTCGATGCGATTGCAGGCATCGAGATTGGTGTTGATGCGGTCACGGGCATCACCGTGCACGGGTTGATTAACCTCTTGGTTGGTGTTATGAGCTGGTCACTTATGTCGTGGTCCTTGCGATCTAGGATTGATGGCAACATTGCCCATAGAGCCCGCTTGGACGATCTGGCCGCTATGGTAATGACTCCCCCCATCACGACAAAAACTACAGGGGTTATGACTATGTGCGATCACTATCGAATAAGACAAAGCTAGGTTTCAGATGCTGTTGTCTTGGACCTGAGCTGCTTTAAGCAGCGCTTGAATCTTGAGTACCTCTGACATTGGTGGGAATCGAGCCAACTCATGGGTGGCCACAGCCAGATTCGTACTCAGCGTCTGCTCCACTTGCTGGTTGTCCACCATGAGGAACTCCTGTTGGAGATTACGAGCGAGAGGCGGTGGGTTGGCTCTAGTAGCTTGGATGACATCTTCTTCATTACAACGCCATTGGCAATCGGTGTTCCTGGTTTCACGTTCACAGCGCTGGACACTGGTATCTCCATCGATGGCAACGCTATCGTGGTTAACCATGAAGAGCTCTCTCCCAAAGCTTGGAGGAAAAGGTGGGCAGGTGCTGGTAGAGCCCTTAGAGTATGCCTCGAGGCTTTCCTCCAGGATTGTATGGAGCGTGTCATCTAGAAGATCTGTTCGAATTTGCACCATGTTTATCATTGACGTAGGCTGGTTGGCCTCAAGGAAGTCGATCCGATAGAGGTCATTGACATGGCTACGCTCGGTGTGGTTGGTGGAAAGTTGGTGCACGGTATCCTAGCAGATTGGATCTACACCCACTAGCCCAAAAGGATAGGGCCTTAGCATGCTCTCCGTTGGGGTGGGGAGTGGTCGGTGTTGAACAGTACGCCCTTCTGGAGTTGTCGTGATCACTAAATCTTCATCTTGCCACCTCGGATAGCGTGTGTAATAGAACCGACCAATTATACGAGATTAAGTAAGAAAATCTTCCGCCGAAGCAGATAATTTAGCGAACTTAAGCCCGTATAACCCGGTAGTCCATGAAACCACGAAGGATTTCAAACCAATCGACATACAAACCAAGATCGTACAAGTTTAGCAAGGACCGTCACACGTTACATAAAGTTCACAACGATAGTAGATACATCAGAGTGTAGAATACAAAGTTATTACAAACCAAGTTCAACAGAAATAGCGGAAGTAAATAGTTTTAAAGCCACACACACTTTTAGTTCAGATACCGTGCCAGTAGGTAGTCATCTCCAACAAAAGCATCAGATAAGAGATACAGAGTGACCAATTGCCCTTGGTCGTAGTTGTCACCCATCACCGGATACAGACAGTTAATGCAATAGCCATAGTACATTTGACCATCTGCAACAACAATGGGAACAATGCCCTGAGTACGAGAAGGTACTCAGCTAGACTTACCCGTCTTAAACCAAAATAAAGCGACACCAAGAATTATGCAAGGCTTTCTTTAGTGGACTAGCTGACTTGTTTGCGAAAAGCATAAGCTATCCTAAAAACATCATTTTAGATACTTTGCATCATCTTTATTATAACCTATTCATCTAGGTAAGCACCTGTACTATAGCAATCACATGATTAACCGTTAACATCCAGTTACCAATTTAGCTTTAGCATGTCCATACCATCCAGATAACCATCATTGTTCCATAATAATTACTACGATGCCGTAGCTCGAGTCAAGTGCTCACTATCTAGGAGCGATGGCGATTCGAATCGATTCCTAACCAGCTAGTGATTTATTCCTCAAACAAACCACACCCACCGATCAAGTGAGCTACAGATCACCAATGACACTTTTCAGGTAGCCGTGGGACAATCTGGAGCCGTAGTACCCAGGGACCGCCCGACTGCCAGGAATCAGGTCACACCTGCCCTTGGACTCACTCTTCGCGCCCCTATCATACCCCCATCAGCACCAATACACGCACTCGTGTAGATCCTGGCCTGAAACGTGCCACTAGCTTCGCGGTCGAAAGGTACTTTATTCGGCCAGCTAAATGTGAGGCATGCATTCAACATGACAAGAGGGACGAGCAACGATTGGTCCTTAATCGACATAGACGGAAACTAACAGCACTCCAGAACCCTGTCTGGTTGCCTCCAACTTTTCTGTCCGGTCTCTAGTTTTCCATCACATATGGTTATAATCTAGGATATCATTCTTTCCATAGCCAATTTCTTCCAGTAACCACCTATAATGTAGGTGATCGAGTATCACTAATCGCTACCGGTCTAAGCAAGGCTAAGCAGTTATTCGATCCTGACCTAACAGGGAAAAGGTAATAAGGTAGGCAAGGATAGTAATAAATGCATCAATGGTTTCAATCAACTCCTACAACTTAATGTAATAATATATATATATATATATATATATATATATATATATATATATATATATATATATATATATAAAGAATTGCTTTTTATAAAGTAGGAGACTTATAATGCTCCGGGGCTTGCCTCGTTCGAACGAACTAGGTTGGTGATCCACGCACTCTGGCAAGTCCTCTCCTTGCTCCTCTTCCTCTGGCACCTCCGGTGCCTGGACTTCTTGTGGATCGGTCCCAGTCTGCTCTTCCTGAACTGCCACTAACAACTCCTCCTGCGATCCTGTATGATGTAGATGTATAAGTGCTAATGCAGAGGTGCATCGGAGAGATGACATGTAATGATTATGATGCATGAAATGTATAGGTCGTAGCAAAGCTCTTCTACAAGGTAGTCAACATCATCCAAGAACATGTACTACTATCTACTACGACAACCACGGTACTAGCATACCGAATCACCATAGCAAACTAAGATGCTTCAAAGATACACCAAAGCGAACATTATTAGCTAAACTCGCATTAAAGAAGATTGTTTTATTTCATGTTAAATCAGGGCTACCACAACAATCTATATTTCTGGTGCTTATAAAAATCTGAGAAAATTACAGTAGCATAGTACTACTCTAAGTAGACTACCATCAAATTTTCATGTCATTTAGATAAGTAAAATAGCTTACACAAAAATGACAAGCTATGGCACAAATATGAGCATGAAAATACTTTGCACTATGAAAAGTGTCAAACAACAGGTTTAGTATTTTTCCTATGATCTTCATAGCATACAATCACTGTACAAAAATTATCACATGCATGTTTTATGCAACTTTGGCTCTCTAGTAAAATAATAAAAATCAGCCATTAAAGGTACTTGAACTACACCTCAAAATTTTCCTACAGGACATGCATGACTTCTATTTTTACTGCAAAGTACATCACTCAAGAAGACTAACAAAATTAGAACCATATTTTTCTGAGGTATACTTTATTTACTAGACATTTTCTAAGAAATCAGCATTTAATCAATTTAATTAAAGCTACACAGAAAAGTATCACGAATTGGACATGCAATATTTCTAACCGATAGATCTGGTGATAAGAAACATGACCAAAATTTGTTTCATTAGATTTGGACCAAAATGACCAAGATATGGTCTTTTTCCAAGCTTTAAACTAAATATGAAAAATCCTTTTTCTTATAAACGAAAATTGGTTGGATCCTAAACTGCTATGAGCACCCAGATCTGCACCCAAGACTACACCAGAGAGACAGACAGCCAGCGGGTCAACCGGCCCCACTGGTTAGCCGACCGGAGGCAGGGGAGATCGGTTGACCGGCCACCACTCGACGACGGCGAGCAGTCCGGCAAAGGGGGTGGCACCAACGTGCACAGCACGCTGCCCCGCACCGATGGAAGTATAAAACGGATCCCCTAGCTATAGCGAAGGAGGTCGCCAGCGGCAATGGCGGTCGCGGCGGCGCTGCGCGAGGTACGCCGACCAACTCCGACCATGGCGGCCCGATCCGAGCTTGGCGTGAGCATCGAGGTGACGCAGGGAAACTAAGGGAAGGGAGAGGAAGGAGGGATAGAGCTCCGATGGTGGTCGGCCACGGCGAGCATAGCCCTCACTTCGGCGGTAATGGCGATCCGCGGCGGAGAAGAAGAAGAAATGGCGCCTACCTTGACTCTACGGCTCGGTGGCGAGGTGGAAGAGCTCCAGACAACAACAATGGAGTCGTGGACTAGCTGGAGTGAGAAGCGAGGCAATGGCGAGGGTGCACGGGCTTAGCGGAGCAATGGCACGGCGGCGGCTTTTCTCGGTGGCTCCAGCGCGCGCGAGAGAAAGAAATAGAGGGCGAGGACGAGTGGGATGGCAAGCGGGCGCGGCCTTCAAGCGTTTGCCAGCGAGCAACAGCGTCAGGCCGGCCATGGCGCATGGCGACCACGCGGCGGCCAGGAGCTGTCACCGGTCGGCACTGTGCCGAGTTCAAAATTTCAGCATTCAGTTGAAACAACGAGTTGACTGACAGCGTTACTTGATGGCGCTAGATCTCTCAAATCGTGGTGAATCAGTGCAAATCGTATACATGAAAGTTGTAAAGCTATGTTAGGGCTACAACAATGCTTTAGACTTTATCAGCTAATTCTCAAAGAATAACGAGTTGTATCAAGCCAAAGTCGAGTAGATGAAACTGGACTTTGATTTCTGACTTAGAAAATTCTAGGTGTTGAGTCAGCACCACAACCCGACTTGTGGGCCCAAATTGAACATGTTGTGCTCATTTTCATGAGTTGGTCATAAAACAACTTTTGTTCCTTATAAAATTTGCTACAACTTTGCTTTAGGTTGCTCAGACATGCAAATATTCTAAGCTGTACTTTTTAAACAGTCAAACCAAAAAGTCCTAGGGTCAAAACAAGTCAAACCATGATTTGGAACCTTAATTAGGCAAAATGATCAACATGAACATTGTTCCTAATGACTTTCTAAGCATAGCTAAGATGTTTAACAATATATTTAGCCATACCACACATTGGTCATACAAGAATCAAGCACTGAATGTACTGAAACGATGAAAAACAATTGAAATGATACTTTTGTTTCATAGTCATGTTTCACATGTTTCAAGTGATATAAGCTCATGAATGGATGAATGATGCTCATGTTCATGGAATGCAAGTGCAATTATGCAAGCATAACACCAGGGGTATTACAGCCCTCCCCACTTATAAGAATCTTGTCCCAAGATTTAGAGTTACGAACCATTTGTTATAAAAATCCTTATAAGCGTTTTGAAGATACTCTCCTATTTCCCACATCGCATCACCATCATCGTGATGACTCCACTGTATCTTATATGTTCTTACCACTTTATTCCGAGTGACTCTGTCCTTAGTGTCCAAAACTCGAACCGGTTGCTCATGGTATTCCAAGTCTGATTTGAGCGGAATGCTCTGAGGTTCTATTCTCTCTTCTGGAATACGCAAGCACTTCTTCAACTGTGATACATGGAAGACTGGAAAGATCGAACCCATCGCTTCTGGTAACTGTAACTTATAAGCCACAGGACCCTTCTTTTCTATGATCTAGTACGGTCCTACAAATCTAGGTGCAAGTTTTCTCCTTACACCAAACCTTTGCACTTTCTTCATTGGAGTGACCTTCAGATAAACGTAGTCACCAACTTGAAATTCTAGAGGTCTCCTTCTCCTATTGGCATAGCTCTTCTAGCATGACTGTGCCGCCTTCATGTTTTGTTGGATAATATGGACCTTTTTCTCAGCATCATCAACAAAATCGACTCCGTAAAACCTTCTTTCTCCCGGCTCGACCCAATTCAATGGTGTCCTACATTTCCTGCCATACAATGCTTCAAATGGAGCCATCTTTATACTCTCTTGGTAGCTGTTGTTGTAAGCGAACTCTACCAAAGGTAACCATGATTCCCATGAACCCTTAGATGACAACACACAAGCTCTAAGCATATCTTCAAGAACAGCATTAACTCGCTCTGTCTGCCCATCTGTCTGTGGGTGGTAAGCTGTACTCCAAATCAAGCTAGTACCCAAACCTTTATGAAGATGCTCCCAAAAATGAGCGGTAAATGGTGACCCATGGTCAGACATGATAGTCTTTGGTATACCATGTAATCGGACAATCTCTGCAATATACTTCTCAGCATACTGAGGTGGTCGAAATGTTGTTTTGACTGGTAAAAAGTGAGCTAATTTGGTAAGGCAATCTACAATTACCCAAATCGAATCATTTCCCTTTGGTGTGGTAGGGAATCCGGTGATAAAATCCATACTTATATCGTCCCATTTCCAATCTGGTATTGACAAAGGTTGCAACATTCCTGCGGGTCTCATGTGAAGAGCCTTCACTCTACAACACATGTCACAACGAGCAACATAAGCTGCAATCTCCTTCTTCATCTTCGTCCACCAATAATGAGGTCTCAATTCTTGGTACATCTTGTTACTTCCAGGATGGATAGATAACTTAGAGTGATGAGCTTCATCCATCAATTTGTTCTTGAGCTCTCGTTCCTTCGGTACAACCAAACGATCCTTAAACCATAACACTCCTTGTTCATCCACTCTAAAGTGCTTGGTTGGTTCTTTCTGTATTTTCTCCTTGATATAGAATATTCCCTTATCTGTTTTCTGACCCTCAATGATCTTGCTCTCCAAGGTACAGCTAACCTGGATATTATGCAACATAGCAGGATGTAACAAATTGAACCCATCTTCAAACAATGGTTGCACAGTAAGAGAATGTGACTTCCTACTTAAGGCATCTGCTACTACATTTGCCTTTCTCGGATGATAGTGCACATTCAGATTATAATCCTTTATCAATTCTAACCATCTTCTTTGTCGCATATTCAATTCAGACTGAGTAAATATGTACTTGAGACTCTTATGATCTGTAAAGATATTGCACACATTTCCAAGCAAGTAGTGTCTCCAAATCTTTAGAGCATGCACAACAGCCGCAAGCTCCAAATCGTGTGTAGGATAGTTAACCTCATGCTTCCTCAACTGACGTGAGGCATAAGCAATAACTCTCCCATCTTGCATCAGGACACATCCTAAACCATTCTTGGATGCATCACAAAACACGTCAAATGGCTTCTCTATATCTGGTTGGGCCAGAACAGGAGCAGTGGTTAGCAATTTCCGCAAGGTGCAGAAAGCTGCCTCACACTCCTCTGTCCAAGCGAACTTATGATCCTTTTGTAATAAACTTGCCATCGGCTTGGCAATCTTTGAGAAGTCTGGGATAAAACGGCGATAGTAACCGGCTAATCCAAGAAAACTTCGAACCTCATGAACTGTGTTGGGTGCCTTCTAGTCCATAACCTCTTGTATTTTACTAGGGTCCACCGAGATTCCATTCTCAGATAACACATGACCAAGAAAAGGAACTGTCTTCAGCCAGAACTCACATTTACTAAACTTAGCATACAACTGGTGGTCTCTGATTCTAGTCAAGACAACCCTCAGGTGCTCGGCATGATCCTATTCGTTCTCAGAGTATATCAGAATGTCATCAATGAACACAATCACGAACTGATCCAATTCTGGCATAAAGACCGAATTCATCAGATACATAAAGTATGCAGGAGCATTTGTCAAACCAAATGATATGACAAGATACTTGTACAAACCATATCTGGTGGAGAACGCAGTTTTGGGTATATCTTGTGGTCTAATCTTGATCTGATGGTACCCTGATCTCAAATCTATCTTGGAGAATACTTTGGCTTTTGATAATTGATCAAACAAGATATCAATTCGAGGTAAAGGATACTTGTTTTTAATTGTCACCGCATTCAGTGGTCGGTAGTCCACGCACATCCGTAAGGAGTTATCCTTCTTCTTCTTCACGAATAGTGTGGGACATCCCCATTCCGAGGAACTAGGACGAATCAAACCCTTAGCCAACAGATCATTGAGTTGCTTCTTCAACTCGACTAATTCATTTGGAGGCATCCGATACGGCCTTCTTGAGATTGGTGGTGTTCCAGGGATTAACTCAATGGCGAACTCAACATCTCGGTCCGGTGGAAGACCAGGTAACTCATCTGGAAACACGTCCGGAAACTCGCACACTACTGGAATCTTAGCTATAAGTGTAGTTTGGACTGCACAAGTTGTATTGGCCAGCTCTATTCTCCGAGGTAAAGTTACTTGAAATGTACCTTCTCCAACAGGTTCTTTGAGAGAAATGTTCCTTCCTCCAACATCAATTACTACTCCCATCTTATTCATCTAGTTCATTCCCAGGATTATATCCAGAACTAACCCTGGCATAACTATCAAGTTAAGCTTATACTACCTGTTTGCTACACATAGGGTTACTCCTCGGATTATCTGATTAGTTAACAGATCAGCCCCAGCTGAACTGATCCGATAAGCATATTCCATTTCAACTATCTTTTGCTCATACTTCCTTGCAAATGCTTGACTTATGAATGAATGAGACGATCTAGAATCAAACAAAACGACTGCAGGATGATTGTTGATAGAAAACATACCGGCTGTCATGGGTTCTCCTTCTGGGATGTCATCAATGGTGGTGTGGTGCACACGAGCTTGGTACTGATTCTGCTGCTTCTTGGGATATGGGCAAAACTTCGCAAAGTGCCCAGATTGATTGCAGTTGAAACACGGGCCTCTTACTTGAGTAGCAGCTCCTATTGAACTGCCTTGTCCAGTCTTGGCTTGTGGCACCGCCATCTTGAATGGCTTGTGATTCCTCTGAGGTTGCTGGGCATTCTGATTCCTACGTTGGGGTGGCCTGAACCTCACACCAGGGGCAGGCGAACGATACGCAAAATGGTTTGCCATCGGGGCCCTTGGCTGGGGCGGACCCGACTCAAAAGCTCTTTTGCGAGTCTTGGAAGTAGCATACACATCATTGTTCTTCTCTTGCTTTAAGCAGCCACTAACAAAGTCATTGAAACCCGTCCTTGTGTTAGTACCCACGTGCTTCATCATCTTGGGATTCAGACCTCTTTTGAAACTAGCAATCTTTTTAGCATCGGTATTCACCATGTCAGTGGCATAGCGACTCAGGTTGTTGAATGCATGTAGGTACTAGGTCACAGTCTTGGTACCTTGAGTCAGTGCGAGAAACTCTCCAAACTTCATTTCTGTCAAACCAGAGGGAATGTATGTTCCACGAAAAGCTTCAGTGAATTCCCTCCAAGTAATGTGGGCATTTGGGGGAAAAGTGGTGCGGTGGTGTTTCCACCACATTCCCACAGGGCCTTGCAGCTGATGAGCTGCATACTCAGTTTTCAATACCTCGGTCATCCTGAGAACACGAAACTTATCTTCCATGGTGTTTATCCACTCTTCTGCATCCAACGGCTCTGTAGCTTCTTTGAAAATTGGTGGTCTGGTATCCATAAAGTCCTTGAAACTGCTATGCTGATTTGCTTCATGTCCACCTGGGTTTAACCCATGGCGGGTGTTGTCAGCAATATGGCACAATGCAGCTTCCATGTTCTGCTGCATGCCCTCCATGTTGCATTGACTTCCAAGGAACTGTGCGAAGAACTATTCCGCAGTGTATGGTGGAGGAGGAGGTGGTGGTGGTTCACGGTTCTCATTTCCAGCAGCACTACCACCTGCCTTAGTAGCGTCGTACACGGTGCGGCGAGTGTTCGGCATCTGCATATTTCAGCAACAGTAATCATTAGGCGATGTTGTAGAAATTGCAGGTGAATGGAAAGAAATCATGCCGTACTGAATTCACTGGAGAGAATAAATTCATACAATAAAACAGGGGCACAATAATTCATTCCAATTACACAACATCACTAATTAGATTACTTAAGCACACACATTGCGTCCATTACAACCGGGTTGCCAGCATACATACACTAGACTTTTTATGCGTTCAGATATCGCAGTACTAGCCAAGTTCCAACACATGCCAATTTTCATAAGTTCGAAATAAGATACATCATGTTACAAGCGACAAAAGAAAGGTCACCGCGACAGGACCTACACACTAGCGCAAGGCCACTAGACTACTCCTCGGGGCCGTCGTCGGGGTCGGAGATGTCACCATCGCCCCCAGGTGAAACTACAGGCTCGTCCTCATCGATGTCCATACCAGCGGCGTCTGGAGGAGCATATGGGCCAACCCCATTGTATAGCGCGTGAAACTCCTCATGCAGGTTGACGTTGTACTCCTCAAGCTCATCGACTCTCTGTCGCATAAGGTTCCTTGCGTTCCAGGCTTCATTCCTTTCCTGAACCAGCTGTCCAATCATGCGGTCTGCATTGTTGTTGGCCTGAGTCAACGTATGCACCAGCTGCATAGCTCTGTTACCTCTCTCTGCTGCCTGGTCCCGCTGTAAGCTCATATCAGCCAACTGCTCCTGCAAACTATCTATAGCACGTGCTTGCTGCTTCTTTTGCTTTCTTGCCTTGAGCTTATCATCACCACGCAAACCAGTCAAAGTCCAGTAGGTACACTCAAGACCCTGGTATGCTCTGATAGCGGCAAACATCGCACTCATAGCATGGTTGTCGCTAGCCTATTCCTCAGCTGGACCTCTGACCAAAGCACTTCCATGAGGCTGAACCCAAATAGCATCACGAGGATCATCCCTAGGAAAAGTGCCAGCTAGAGCTACTGCCAGCTCTCTAGGAAATCTGCTCATGATGTCCCTAATGATACGGAAAGCTGCTCCCTCTACACCCTCAACAGGAGTGCGACCCTCAAACTCCAAGTGCCAACCATCCCACTCTGGAGCATCACCAAGAGCAGGAACGGTGATCTCTACCACTACGAGTCCATCCTCTGCTAACTGGCTCTCATTCCAAGAGTACACCGGCTCTTGACCCTCTGGGTACCCCACATCATGGAGCACTCTCCAAAGCAAGGTCGACATGCCAAACTCGCTCAAGAAGGTGTCCGTGGTGCGGTGCTCCCTCAGGGCCAACTGACGTCGAGGTGCTCTTCCTCCGGTGGACTTATGGGCAGTCTGCTTCGTGCGGGCCATCTGTAACAAATTTTGTTTTTATTACCCACGTGAGAACAAGGTTAAGTTGTCATTTTTATCAAAATGAGATAATCAACTTATAAGGGGAGGAACAATGTCATGAATGATATGTAACAACATGATGTATGCATATTCCGTACGTCATCACAACTTAGGAAAATTAACAATCGCTAGCGGCATAGACGGTGGCATACAACGGTCTCTCATAAACGCAGCTAATACGTACTACACGATAGCGCTGTTATGTACCTACAAAAGATCCACTTCAGCCCAACCCTGACATTATGAAAATTATGCATGAAAGCAGTAAAGTAATCTACTCGCTCTACACGCATCCCCAGATACGCGTACAACGGTAGCAACTACCCGAACCATCGTCCTATCGACGGCATCGTCACCTTAGGATGGAATTTTCCCCACACATTAGATACCTTCATACAAACACGCGTATGGCATGTAAATAATCCGGCATCATATAAGCACTTCCCTAGATCGGCAGTGTGTCCAACCATGCTCTCACAACTCTCACTTACCGAGGCGTAGAGGCAACGGATCCATACATTACCACTCAAGTGAATGGCACTCATACAATAGCACGCCGTATGAGCGATGAAATAGAAATATGATGCAAAGACCCCCGAGTTAGTACTTAAATAAGCCACCTAAAGTCCTTAACTGGGCATATAGGATATGACCACTGGCACACTCTTAAGTTTTAAATTAAAGGTTGAAACACCTATATACTATAAGTTCGTAATTAGTTTTGTAACACAAAACCCTTTTGTTTTAAATACATGCATGAACAGTAACCTGCTAAACCTTGCTCTGATGCTAGCTGTAACAGAACCGACCAATTATACGAGATTAAGTAAGAAAATCTTCCGCCAAAGCAGATAATTTAGCGAACTTAAGCCCGTATAACCCGGTAGTCTATGAAACCACGAAGGATTTCAAACCAATCGACATACAAACCAAGATCGTACAAGTTTAGCAAGGACCGTCACACATTACATAAAGTTCACAATGATAGTAGATACATCAGAGTGTAGAATACAAAGTTATTACAAACCAAGTTCAACAGAAATAGCGGAAGTAAATAGTTTTAAAGCCACACACACACTTTTAGTTCAGATACCATGCCAGTAGGTAGTCATCTCCAACAAAAGCATCAGATAAGAGATACAGAGTGACCAATTGCCCTTGGTCCTAGTTGTCACCCATCGCCGGATACAGACAGTTAATGCAATAGCCGTAGTACATTTGACCATCTGCAACAACAATGGGAACAATGCTCTGAGTACGAGAATGTACTCAGCTAGACTTACCCGTCTTAAACCAAAATAAAGCGACACCAAGAATTATGCAAGGCTTTCTTTAGTGGACTAGCTGACTTGTTTGCGAAAAGCATAAGCTATCCTGAAAACATCATTTTAGATACTTTGCATCATCTTTATTATAACCTATTCATCTAGGTAAGCACCTGTACTATAGCAATCACATGATTAACCGTTAACATCCAGTTACCAATTTAGCTTTAGCATGTCCATACCATCCAGATAACCATCATTGTTCCATAATAATTACTACGATGCCATAGCTCGAGTCAAGTGCTCACTATCCAGGAGCGATGGCGATTCGAATCGATTCCTAACCAGCTGGTGATTTATTCCTCACACAAACCACACCCACTGATCAAGTGAGCTACAGATCACCAATGACACTTTTCAGGTAGCCGCGAGACAATCTGGAGCCGCAGTACCTAGGGACCGCCCGACTGCCAGGAATCAGGTCACACCTGCCCTTGGACTCACTCTTCGTGCCCCTATCATACCCCCATCAGCACCAATACGCACACTCGTGTAGATCCCGGCCCAAAATGTGCCACTAGCTTCACGGTCGAAAGGTACTTTATTCGGCCAGCTAAATGTGAGGCATGCATTCAACATGACAAGAGGGACGAGCAACGATCGGTCCTTAATCGACACAGACGAAAACTAACAGCACTCCAGAACCCTGTCTGGTTGCCTCCAACTTTTCCGTCCGGTCTCCAGTTTTCCATCACATATGGTTATAATCTAGGATATCATTATTTCCATAGCCAATTTCTTCCAGTAACCACCTATAATGTAGGTGATCGAGTATCACCGATCGCTACCGGTCTAAGCAAGGCTAAGCAGTTATTCGATCCTGACCTAACAGGGAAAAGGTAATAAGGTAGGCAAGGATAGTAATAAATGCATCAACGGTTTCAATCAACTCCTACAACTTAATGCAATAATATATAACTCATATATATATATATAAAGAATTGCTTTTATAAAGTAAGAGACTTATAATGCTCCAGGGCTTGCCTCGTTCGAACAAACTAGGTTGGTGATCCACGCACTCCGGCAAGTCCTCTCCTTGCTCCTCTTCCTCTGGCACCTCCGGTGCCTAGACTTCTTATGGATCAGTCCCGGTCTGCTCTTCCTGAACTGCCACTAGCAACTCCTCCTGCGATCCTGTATGATGCAGATGTATAAGTGCTAATGCAAAGGTGCATCGGAGAGATGACATGTAATGATTATGATGCATGAAATGTATAGGTCGTAGCAAAGCTCTTCTATAAGGTAGTCAACATCATCCAAGAACATGTACTACTATCTACTACGACAACCACGGTACTAGCATACCGAATCACCACAGCAAACTAAGATGCTTCAAAGATACACCAAAGCGAACATTATTAGCGAAACTCGCATTAAAGAAGATTGTTTTATTTCATGTTAAATTAGGGCTACCACAGCAATCTATATTTCTGGTGCTTATAAAAATCTGAGAAAATTACAGTAGCATAGTACTACTCTAAGTAGACTACCATCAAATTTTCATGTCATTTAGATAAGTAAAATAGCTTACACAAAAATGACAAGCTATGGCACAAATATGAGCATGAAAATACTTTGCACTATGAAAAGTGTCAAACAATAGGTTTAGTATTTTTCCTATGATCTTCATAGCATACAATCACTGTACAAAAATTATCACATGCATGTTTTATGCAACTTTGGCTCTCTAGTAAAATAATAAAAATCAGCCATTAAAGGTACTTGAACTACACCTCAAAATTTTCCTACAGGACATGCATGACTTCTATTTTTACTGCAAAGTACATCACTCAAGAAGACTAACAAAATTAGAACCATATTTTTCTGAGGTATACTTTATTTACTAGACATTTTCTAAGAAATCAGCATTTAATCAATTTAATTAAAGCTACACAGAAAAGTATCACGAATTGGACATGCAATATTTCTAACCGATAGATCTGGTGATAAGAAACATGACCAAAATTTGTTTCATTAGATTTGGACCAAAAATGACCAAGATATGGTCTTTTTCCAAGCTTTAAACTAAATATGAAAAATCCTTTTTCTTATAAACGAAAATCGGTTGGATCCTAAACTGCTATGAGCACCCAGATCTGCACCCAAGACTACACTAGAGAGATAGACAGGTGGGTCCCAGCGGGTCAACCGGCCCCACTGGTCAGCCGACCGGAGGCAGGGGAGATCGGTTGACCGGCCATCGCTCGACGACGGCGAGCAGTCCGGCAAAGGGGGTGGCACCAACGTGCACAGCACGCTACCCCGCACCGATGGAAGTATAAAACGGATCCCCTAGCTATAGCGGAGGAGGTCGCCAGCGACAATGGCGGTCGCGGCGGCGCTTCGTGAGGTACGCCGACCAACTCCGGCCATGGCGGCCCGATCTGAGCTTGGCGTGAGCATCGAGGTGACATAGGGAAACTGAGGGAAGGGAGAGGAAGGAGGGATAGAGCTCCGATGGTGGTCGGCCACGGCGAGCATAGCCCTGACTCCGGCGGTAATGGTGATCCGCGGCGGAGAAGAAGAAGAAATGGCGCCTACCTTGACTCTCTGGCTCGGTGGCGAGGTGGAAGAGCTCCAGACGACAACAATGGAGTCGCGGACTAGCTAGAGTGAGAAGCGAGGCAATGGCGAGGGTGCACAGGCTTAGCGGAGCAATGGCACGGCGGCGGCTTTTCTCGGTAGCTCCAGCACGCGCGAGAGAAAGAAATAGAGGGCGAGGACGAGTGGGATGGCAAGCGGGCATGGCCTTCAAGCGTTCACCAGCGAGCAACGGCGTCAGGCCGGCCACGACGCATGGCGGCCACGCGGCGGCCAGGAGCTATCACCGGTCGGCACTGTGCCGAGTTCAAAATTTCAGCATTCAGTTGAAACAACGAGTTGACTGACAGCGTTACTTGATGGCGCTAGATCTCTCAAATCGTGGCGAATCAGTGCAAATCGTATACATGAAAGTTGTAAAGCTATGTTAGGGCTACAACAATGCTTTCGACTTTATCAGCTAATTCTCAAAGAATAACGAGTTGTATCAAGCCAAAGTCGAGTAGATGAAACTGGACTTTGATTTCTGACTTAGAAAATTCTAAGTGTTGAGTCAGCACCACAATCCGACTTGTGGGACCAAATTGAACATGTTGTGCTCATTTTCATGAGTTGGTCATAAAACAACTTTTGTTCCTTATAAAATTTGCTACAACTTTGCTTTAGGTTGCTCAGACATGCAAACATTCTAAGCTGTACTTTTTAAACAGTCAAACCAAAAAGTCCTAGGGTCAAAACAAGTCAAACCATGATTTGGAACCTTAATTAGGCAAAATGATCAACATGAACATTGTTCCTAATGACTTTCTAAGCATAGCTAAGATGTTTAACAATATATTTAGCCATACCACACATTGGTCATACAAGAATCAAGCACTGAATGTACTGAAACGATGAAAAACAATTGAAATGATACTTTTGTTTCATAGTCATGTTTCACATGTTTCAAGTGATATAAGCTCATGAATGGATGAATGATGCTCATGTTCATGGAATGCAAGTGCAATTATGCAAGCATAACACCAGGGGTGTTACAGCGTGCACGAGCGGGGCACTCGGCATTAGTGGCATGGTGACCTTGGAGTGCAGGAGGTTCATCACTCACTCTAGATCGATCTAAGACCGAATCCACGAGGAGCTAACATTCCGCTAAGCGGTCCATGACCCGATCGATAGCTTCGGTCAAATTGTTATTGTTGATGGATCTCCTAACCCAGCGGTGAGGTGTTGGGATCGGAGATATCATTGTAGATGTTGGCACGATTGGCATAGTGTGATCCTGCACCACTTCCATGATCTCCTCATTACCGTCGGGGCCGATGATCCAAGTCATGGATCCAATCTTGAAGATCTAGCCTGGCTCGGGAAAAGCCATGGAGCTCAAGAAAGTAACCATCTGGTTGGCCATGGAATCAGCACGCACATGCCCTACCTAGTGCGCCACTGTCGATGAAATCTAGTCGACAGTCTACCAAGAGGTATACCCACGGTAGTAGATGATCAGTGGAGGTGCACGTAATAGGAACCAGATGGTGACATAAGGCGCAGAGATAGCGATTTAGACAGGTTCAAACCATCTGATCGACGTAATACCCTACGTCATGTGTCTTTATTGGATTGTATTGAATATGAGATGAATTCGAGGGGGTCCCTACCTGCCTTATATAGTCTGGGGGACAGGGTCATAAGTCGGTTAGATCTAGATCTATTTGGGTATATGGTAAGTATTTACAAGGAATACGATATCTATCATATCCAAACAGATCCTTCTCTATCTTCAAGATTCCTTTCTAAAACCATGTGATGCTTGTCGATCAGTGTCTTGCATCACACACCTTCTTATGGCTAGACCACCCCTGGTGCAGTGGCCCATGTCGATTGCCATGGGTATTTGGGGTTGTACCCCCCACATGTGGTTCGGTATAATCTTTGTACCCCCTCTCTCTTTTGTATCTTTATTATTTTTATATGTTTGCTATAATTGTTATGACAATATTAGTATTCATCTTATTCATGTTCTTTGTTATAATGTTCATCGTCTACTTTGATTATATACCTAGTATAGTAGGATTATCATCATATTCATGCATATGTTCGTATAGTGCTCACCCTAAGGATCCATGGGTGGGTGGTCGACATTGTGTGAGCGTGGTGCTTATACGTTGTTTACCTATGGATACACTCTATATTCTAGGTCATATGGTAGATCATGGACATGATACTCCTATTGAGTCCTTTATAGTCCACTCCCCGATGTAGGTAGCACGTAGGATCTAGTTACAAAAAGGGGACAAGCTCTGTTCTTAATCTCCCTTAGTAATATCCCTTCTATGTAGATATGAAGATGATCTGAGCAATGACTATTAGGTATAATTGCACTAATCAATATATGCTTTGACTTGTAATTAATAATGACTTAGGAATTATTCTTCTAATATTCTACCTGACCATGCTAATGCCATAGAAAGGAGTACTCTAAGTGATTTATCATTATTATTGATCAATACTTATCATATATATATATATATCTTATGACTTACCCTTATTTTGAGTAGAATATTAGTTATGGTTTACTTCTCCATCAATAGTATAAGTTATCAATACATGTCCATGCTAGACCTTCCCACTGGTAAAATATAAATAACGATACCTAGGAATACTCTCGGGTGAAGTGCTACAATGGTATAATTATTTGTGCGCTTGCAAATTCCTTTTTTCATATTTATATATTCCTCCTAGTCACATAAATTAATAAAGAACTATTTGGTATTATTCTAGTAGTAATTTAGGTAGTACCAATAAGTATCTCTAGCAACATCACTAGGGATGACAACCTAGTAAAGTAATGTTAGGAGATATAGGTTTATAATAGGTGGCTATTAAAATAAGTGACAAGTTAATAACTACCAACAAGCATTTCTAGCGCTGTTGCTGGGGAATGTAGCTAGACAAAGGAAGTATTGATAAACTTATACTTATTGATGTGATCAAGATAAACCATTGGCATATGCTCAAACAGGTTTACTCTTGTTTTTGTCTACTTGTGTATCTTATGCAGGGTAATATATGACCGGTTTTGACCTTTCGACAAACTACGTTGACAATCCAAAAGCACTACTTAAGAGGACTAAGCTAAACTCAAAAAAGTTTCAGCTTTAGAGTCAGAAGACAACCATATAAGACGAAGCTTAACACTAGAATGTGAAGCCATGACTGACAGGACTCTCTATGAATTCTCTGCTTCAACTACTGCTAATATTCAGACTAGACCCACAGTCAATGTGGGAGACAATGGATTCGAGCTCAAGCTGGCTCTCATAAACATGGTGCAAGCGAGCCAATTTTGTGGAAAGGCACATGAAGATACGGATGCACATCTCCAACACTTTCTGGAGATCTGTAGCACTTTCACCATCAAGGGAGTAACCAAGGATGCCATACTACTTTGGCTCTTCCCATTTTCACTTTTGGGGAAGGCGAAAGCAGTGGTTCTACACCAACAAAAACAGAGACACTACATGGGATAATTGCTCTACTATCTATCTAGCAAACTTCTTTCCCACAGGCAAGACCAATACTCTGCGTGGGAGAATTTTAAGTTTTTAGCAGCAACATGATGAATCTGTCCCTAAGGCATGGGAACGCTTTCAAGACTATATACCAGAATGTCCTCATCATGGGATGGAGAATTAGCTACTCATGCAGGTGTTCTACCATGGGTTGACCAACAGTACCCATGAGACCATGGATGCTGCTATTGGAGGTGCATTCTTATCACTTACACTTTCAGCTACGACCACTCTTGTGGAGAAGATGGCCTCCAACCAAGGCTGGAATGAAGAACGTGTTCAGACCCTGTAAGAGAGGTGGAGGTATGCATCAACTCAAGTAGGTAGACATGTTGTCTGCCAAGATGGACCTACTGATGAAGAAGCTCAAAGACCAAGCTAATGAAAAGCAAGAAGTCATGTACATTCATGATTCACGCATGACGTGTGAAGTATGTGGCAACACTGGGCATTCAGGGAACAACTGTCCTAAAACCTAAGAGGATGTGAACTTTGTTAACAACTACTATCATCCTCAATAGAATCAAGGATGGAACCAACAACAGAGGCCGAACTATCAAGGTAACCCTCAAGGTAATAATTATAATAACTTCAATCAACCACCCTTAGAGAATTAATTGCTAGCCAATGTAGACTTATGAAAGGATTATCGAAGAAGATAGCTACCAATGATAAAATTCTAGAAAATATAAGTAACAGAATGGATAGCTTTGCTTCTACCATTAAGAACCAGCATAGCTTTAATAAAATGATAGAATCACAAATAGCTCAGCTGGTGGCTATTGTTCCTCCTGTCCGACAAAGGTAAGATTCTAGGGCTAGCCGAAAGATTTAGAAACTCCAAATCTTGTCGATATTCACAATGCAACTTTCTACTACACGCAACCATTAGAGGGAAGGTGGATAGATTACACCCTACCCGACAAGAAAGGTGATCCAGGGAGACCTGTCATCCCTATCGCCATTGGACCTTATATCTTCCAAGAAGCTATCTGTGACTTCGAAGCAAGTGTCAACATCATGCCTAAGGTAATTTATGAGAAAATTTTAGGAGATTCTTTGTTGTATAGAAATATGCAGTTTGCAGCTTGCAGATCAGTCACTCTGCTATCCCAAAGGAGTTCTTGAAGATGCCATCATCCAAGTGGGACAATCATATGTTCCCATAGACTTTGTGGTTTTGGAAACAAGTGGAGATGAAAGGGCACCCGTCATCCTAGGCTGACCTTTCCCGAGCACCGCAAAAGTCATCATCTATGCGGATAGTGCCAAGATCTGTTTCACGATCAAGGATAAAAAGGAGAAGTTCTCTTACAAGAATCGCATCTTGCAATCTCCTAGTCATCCACAAAAGGCATACCTATCCAAAGGGACAATAGTGACCAAGAAGAAGAACAACCGAAGAAGGAGGAAGAACAAGACTAGTCAGCCATAAGAAGAAAGGATCAACATGATCAACACACTCCAATTTGAGTACGACCACCTCCTCACTTCACCATTCCTTGCTAAGAAGGATGATCCTAGCGTACCAACAATCGAGTGTACCATTGGAAAAAAATCTTCCACAAGACCTTCTACGACATTGGATCGGGTGTCAATATAATGTCCAAGGTAATATATGAATATTTATTCGGTAATGAACCTTTGTTCCCTACATATATGCAGTTGTAGATGGCAGACCAATCAATCCAATTCCCTAAGGGAATAATGAGGGACGTTATGGTAAGAATACAAGATCACTATGCCCCTATCAATTTCATGGTCCTGGACATGGGAGAAGAAGATGATGATACACCCATCATCCTTGGAACACCGTTCCTCAACACCACCAACACGATCATCTACGTCAGATCTGGACAAGTCCACTTCCAATTCCCTTGAGAAAAGGTATGCTATTATTTCAATAATTATACTACTTATGAACAGCCGAAGAATAGCCGCTCCAGGAGGAGACATTGATCATCCCAACGTCAAAGGAACCAACCCCAATGGAATGAATGGGAAGATGAAGAATCTGAAGCGCCTATGAAAGATGAACCTACTGCGCCTAAGACAAGTCCATAGTCTAGGCAAGTGTGGAAAGAAAAGGTGACATCATCATCAGGAATCACCATCACAAGAAGTGCAGTCATCTGAGTCTCCACCGCTAAGACCGGATGATGCACCCAAGGAATGAAGGACTTCTCCCCAGTCAAGTCCTATTCAGAGGACTTAAAAATTTCGAACCCAAACCATGAGGTAACAACGGTAGTTATCCAAATTTACTTTCTATCATTGCATAATTTTTTTTCACTTTAGCATATTTACTTTTCTATATTTGCCTTGCACTAATAAAAGTAAAATAAAAAGTTTCATTACTACATATAAAATCTTAAAGCTCCATGTGAATAAATCTACGGTGTGTAAACATCTATGGAAGTATTCACTGTGGTGGCATAAAAATAACAATACTGAGCATGCATATTTTTTCTTCTGCATTGTAAAAATATATATATATTAAATGGACATCATGCTAAAATTCTGCTAAAAGAAAATCTATCTAAACCCACAAGGACAACAAATCTTTGAATGGTTGACCGCTAACCCCTTATCCTAATCTGCAGCCACGAGTTTTGGTGTTCTTGTTGGAGTATTTTGCAAGATGACACATAAGATCAAGAGCAAGTTTACCCAGCTGTCTTCATCCACCCAAAGTACATCTTCCTGAAACTACTGTTGTACTTGTTACACATAAGGACCCCAACTCCTGGATGAATGAGAAGGACATCAGCTGGCAAACCCGCTCAGAGAAGGATCACTCAACATTCAACAATCAACCACAACAACATCCAGCTTGGGGGAGGAGTTTCTCCTGTGTATCTTGCTAAATATTTCTTTCCTTTAGTTTTACTATTTTTGAGTTTGCTTTATTCTAGATATAATAAAATAAAAAGATGTATAACAAACTAAAACAAAATAAAAATTTATCTTAGCTAGTTATATATATTAATAAGGTGTGATCTTAAATTTTGAAAACAAAATAAAAAAGTATGCGTCTGGTTTTCTATTTTTGAGAGCTGAATAAATAAAATGGACTCTAAGGATAATCTCTTGCTATGGAAATGATGAATAGTTGCTCTATTGAAATTCCTTTCAAGTACCTAGTTTTCAGCCTTGAATTCTCCTGAGTTTTGGATATGAATGTTTTGAGATAAGGATTTACTCTGAACTTGAAACTCGTGGGTAGCATATGCTTAATCTAAGTCTAGGTAATTGACAAATATGATATAAGAAGGTCTGAGCTGATGTTTATCTTGTTCCAAGTGATACTAGAGTTTTTGAGATTTATCTTTTAAAAAACATAAAAATTCTACATGATGAGTTTCTTGTATGACAAAGCTTGAATTCCTGACAGAGCCATATATGATATTTAGATTAGGAAAACTTTCACTCATATGTTGCTTGCATTGCATTGAGTTTAGTCAAGCTTTGTTGACCCTTATGAGAGATTTGTCATGCTCTTAAAATCAAGATCATTTACACACCACCCGCATATGCACTACTCCTACACTGGGGGTAGGTGCAAAAACATGTCATTCCATCTAGATCCACCTAAAAATGTTTTACTCTTACACTAGGAGTGAACACCAAAAACATGTTTGATAGGTTATCTACCAAATAAATGCTCTAAATTCTTGTTGCTATCTCTCAAAAGTTTTGTTGCAATCAAAATAAGCATGAGGCTATGCAAAAGTTATTCATGAAAAGACGAAAAAAGAAAAAGTGTTGAAAAAATGGACAAGTGTCCGATATATATAAAACAATTGGTACTCCGATGCCCGCCGAAAAAAAGAGATGAATAAGATAGCCCATGTTTTCTTATAAAGTTGTTTCCAAGTTTCAAAAGAGAGAGGTGTTTTCAAGGAGCAAAGCAAAATTAGGTTAGCCACCATATATATCCACACGCATGCGCATCTTGATTTGATTGTATGACTTAACTCTTTTTTGGAATCCGAGGTTTGACTTTACAATATATGTATTGTAAGTATGCTCTTTCATGCCTTTTCCACTCCTATGAGCTCCACATAAGCTTTAGTTGTCAGAAGAGAAAGGCATAACATTATTATTGTCTTAGTGAGGATCCACAAATACCATATATATTGAGAGACTTGAGAGTATCATACAATGGAAGCTCTGAGTTTTATTTTAAAAACCTATAAAAACTCTAGAATAATGGTTGAGCAAAGAACTTGAGACATAGTGCTTGACTTGATTATTCTATCTTTTAATTGCTCAAGACCCAAGTGAAGGCTAAGGAGGCCCATAGTTGAAGATAATATGGGTAAGTTTGAAAGTCAGATCGATTTATTTTAATCTAGAGGATAATTCTTGTTTGAACGCATGTGTACTTTTGAGGAGTGAGAGCATTGTAGCAACTCCTGATTTATTTTGCTGAGTTTAGCTTTGCTAAGGGACTAGCAAAGGTTAAGCTTGGGGGAGTTTGTTGATGGTAGTTAACAACCATTATAAACCATCAATAAAATATGCATAAGGGCATAACTGAGATTACCAACAAAGGTTTAGGGGTTTAAACTAACAAATTCCACGAGTTTTGGTGACCTATATGTCAGATTTAATTACGCTTATCACCACGAAACGGATACCAGAAGACTCTAGAAGACTCGAGAGGACTCTAGGCCGAGGCAGAGAGCGAGGGTCTAGCCCTAGCTGCAGGCCGCCTGGCCCCTGGACCCACCTATCAGCCTCCGCATTGTAATGTCGGTTCTCCACCACCTCCTAGGTTGTATCTACGTCATTCCTTAAGTTGGTTTGATCCAAGGGCTCACGTTGGACGCTCCGGTCTATATATATCAGCCCCTGCCCCCCTAAAGGAATCAAGTCATTTGAGAAGATAAAAATCCTAATCATCCTTAGAGCTCCACCATATTCTAGGGCACAACTAGTTAGGCTAGGTCTAAAGGGAGGTAAGCAGGCTTTCACTTGAATTCCCAATCATGTCAAGAGCGTGGTTCGGTATAATCTTTGTACCCCTCTCTCTCTTTTGTATCTCCATTATTTGTATATACATACTATAATTGTTATTACAATATTAGTATTCATCTTATTCATGTTCTTTAGTTATAATGTTCGTTGTCTACTTTGATTATATACCTAGTATAGTTGGATTATCATCATATTCATGTATATGTTCATATAGCGCTCACCCTAAGGAATCCATGGGTGGGTGGTCGACATTGTGTAAGCATGGTGCTTATACTGTTGTTTACCTGTGAATATACCCTATATTCTGGGTCATGTGGTAGATCATGGACGTGATACTCCCATTGAGTCCTTTGTAGTCCACTCCCCGATATAGGTAGCACGTAGGATCTGGTTACAAAGGGGGACAAGCTCTATTCTTAATCTCTCTTAGTAATATCCCTTACGTGTAGATATGAAGATGATCTTAGCAATGGCTATTAGGTATAATTGCACTAATCAATATATGCTTTGAACTTGTAATTAATAATAACTTAGGAATTATTCCTCTAATATTCTACCTGACCATGCTAATGCCATAGAAAGGAGTACTCTGAGTGATTTATCATTATCATTGATCAATACTTATCATATATATATATATATATATATATATTATCCTATGACTTACCCCTATTTTGAGTAGAATATTGGTTATGGTTTACTTCTCCATCAATAGTATAAGTTATCAATACATGTCCATGCTAGACCGTCCCAGTGGTAAAATATAAATAACAATACTTGGAATTACTCTCGGGTGAAGTACTACAATGGTATAATTATCTATGCGCTTGCAGATTCCTTTTTATTCATATCTATATATTCCTCCTAGTCACATAAATTAATAAAGACCTATTTAGTATTATTCTAGTAGTAATTTTAGGTAGTACCAACAAGTATCTCTAGCAATATCACTAGGGATGACAACCTAGTAAAGTAATGTTAGGAGATATAGGTTTATAATAGGTGGCTATTACAACAAGTAACAAGTTATTAAATACCAACAGGCACACTATGTCTTGATGCCCTTGCGTGACCCTACTCACTAGTCCTGCTACAATAGGGTGATCCAAGGTTCTAATGTGCCCATGGCTAAGGTGGTGGAGAATGGGTACAGGATGCAGGGTCTCCAGGACGGGCCATCCATTGGTGGTGTTGGAGGTAATGAACAAGAATTGGGGGTCGAAGGGGAAGCAACTCAGGGTAACATGGATTTGGATGGTCAATTGACGTAGGAGCAGTTTCATTCAACTCCAGTAGGCTATATAAGCAATGACTTTGATGTGAACAAGTTCGAACAGGAAGAGGAGGAGCAAGAGGAGGACAGGATCGATGATGTAGTTAGCAGTGATTTAGACGATTCGGATGATGACCAAGGAGGTAGAGATGCTATGCCAACATCGGTTGATGCCATGCTAGTACCGGTTCATGCTATGCCATTACCAGTACCAATTGAGGTACTTCATGCTATGCTAGCTTAGTGTAGACTAGTCACTGATTTGATAGAGGATGATATCCCCTATGATTCATGGGGTAGGATTAGCGAAGCACAACAGTATGTTCCACCACCACCTTACACAACGATAGAGCTTATGCAACTGAGGTCGATGAACGTACCTTTCAGTGGCGTTCCGAACTATAGAATGTTAGCATGATGGATATGGTAGTTTGTGACACCAGTCTGTAGATGTGTAGGAAATTATTGTATGACCATGAGAATGTAATCCTTGAGAAGGGGATGATATTTAATACAATGTCAGAGATGAAGCTATTCCTTCAGGACTATGTTGTCTATCACCATAGGCCCTACAACGTCACTCATTCTGACAAGGAGTTGAGGTACCACGTGACATGCAAAAATGGTTGTATTTGGAGGTTAAATGCATGAAAAAGACATAGTGATGGCAAGTGGAGGATAACTAAAGTGGTCCAACCCCACACTTGCCTATCAAATAAGGGGAAGAAAAATCATCAGTAGCTCACTGCACATTACCTTGCCCGTTGTATATTGGGGCTCGTTGATAACAATAACGACATTTTGGTGTCATCCTTATAAGAGTCCATATCCGGATTCATTAAGTACGATGTGAAGTATGGAAAGGCTTGGCGTGCTAAGCAAATGGCCCTGGTGATTTGTTGGGGTAGCTAGGAGGAAGCGTACAATAGGGTTCCTTGAATATTATGTGTAATGCAATACTATAACCCTGGCTTGAAATGGTTTGTAGATACCAGAGGGATGTATTTTGAGGACCCGTTGAGGCATGTCCTACATCATGTGTTCTGGTCATTTGCGCAGATGGAACATGCATTCTGGTATTGTCGCCCAGTTGTACTTGTTGATGGCACTTTCCTAACTAGAAAATACTGGGGCACCTTGATGATGGCTGCTGCTATTGATCCGGAGGACTAGATAGTACCCATGGCTTTTGCCTTGGCAGAGGGGGAGAACAATGAATCTTGGTCATGGTTCATGAGGCTTCTACGTGTACATGTGCTTAGCCCATCTCGCACTATATGTTTGATCTCGGACCATCACCCAGGGATTCTTAATGCTGTAGGTGAACATATAGATGGGTTCCCACCTCTAGTGCACAGATGGTGCATGCGACATTTTGCCGCTAATGTCTGGCATTGTCAGAGGAAGAAGAAGGTTTGTGACAAGGTAAAGGCTCTATGTTGTGTACGTACAAGGCACTAGTTCAAGGAGATAAAGAGAGAATTAGACAAGATGCTAAATGAAGCAGGCAAGGCCTAGTTAGAGGCGTAGATGGAACATAAGGCTAAGTGGGTGTTAGTATATGATGAGGGTGGTTTCAGGTATGGCATCATGACCACCAACTTGTCAGAGTCTTTCAACCGTGTATTCATCGGAGTTCGATCGTTGCCTGTGTCTGGAATTGTTGAGTTCTCCTTTCACAAGAGCAACAAATATTTTATCAAGAGGTGGGTGAAAGCACTAGTTTGGTTTTGGTTAATTGATGAAACCCTAAGTGCTAACCTAGTTTATCAAAGTGATTATGAGATAGGTAGCACTACTCCAAGTAATGAAGCAATCGTAAAGATCATGGTGATGGTGATGGCATGGTGATGATCAAATGCTTGAACATGGAAAAGAAGAAAGAGAAAAACAAAAGGCTCAAGGCAAAGGTATAAATAGTAGGAACCATTTTGTTTTAGTGATCAAGACACTTAGTGAGTATGATCACATTTAGGTTCAATAGCCGTACTATTAAGAGGGGTAAAACTTGTATCAAAATACAGTTATCAAAGTGCCACTAGATGCTCTAATTCATTGCATATGCATTTAGGATCTAGTGGAGTGCTAATGCCCTTAAAAATGTTTGTGAAAATATGCTAACACACATGTGCACAAGTTGATACACTTGGAGGTTAGCACATTTGAGTAAGGGTTAGAAACTTCACCGGTGGAGTGTCCGCCCGTAGAGTGTGGACAGTCCGATGGTGCCACCGGTGCTCATTATAGAAAAGACAAAGGTCACTATAAGTGACCAGACGCTGGTCTTAGTTGGATCGGTGTGTCCGGTCGGTGGAAGTGTGAAGACGCTGGCATCGGTCTTTGACCGGACGCTGGGTCACTTAGTGACCAGACGCTGATGGGGTGCGTCCGGTCCTACTGATGTGGCAGCGCACAGAGGAGATGTCGTGTGACCGGATGCTAGGTGAGTCCGGTCGAGCATGATCAGACGTGTCCGGTCGTGATTTCTCGCTTCTGGATGCTTATTGGAAATGACCGGACGCTGAGGTCCAGCGTCCGATCACTTCGCAGTAGTGCATCCGGTCATCACTTAACCGTTGGGATTGGGCGCTTAGTATTTGAAGAGAAGGGACACATGGTGTGCATCGCACAATCGAACGCTGGGGTCCTGCGTCCGGTCGCCCCGTGTTCAGTGCAGTGAGTAGCCCAACGGCTCTATTTCATGGAGGCTTCTATTTAAGCCCTATGGCCGGCTCAAGCTCACTCTCTTGGCCATTTATATTGACATAGCAACCTTGCGAGCTTAGCCAAAGCCCTCCCACTCATCTCCATCATTGATTCATCATCTTTGTGAGATTGGGAGAGAATCCAAGTGCATTGCTTGAGTGATTGCATCTAGAGGCACTTAGTGTTCATGTTTTTGTTGTGGGATGCGCTTGTTGCTCTTTGTGTTTGCCAACACCTAGATGGCTTGGAGTAGTGGAGGAGGATTGGCACGAGTTGGTGATTATTCGTGGCCATCTCTAGTGATTGTGAGGGGATTTGTACCTTCCTCGGTGGAGCGCTGAAAGGTAACTCTAGTGGATTGCTCATGTCATTGAGTTACCTCACTTGTGGGTAGGTTCTTGCAGTGTCCAATTGTGTGGACGAGGTTCATGCAACACCTCTTAGCCGCCGAACCACCAAGTGTTGGTCGACACAATAGGGACGTAGCGTGTTGGCAAGCATGTGAACCTCATAAGAAAATTAGTTGTCTCTTGCCCTTTGGTATTCTCCTGGTGATTGATAAAGTATTCATCTTGTGATTGGTTCACTCCTCTATGCGGTGGTATAATCACCTTACTTACTCATTTATATTCCCGCAAACTAGTTATATCAAGCTCTTTAGTGTAGCTAAAATTGAGAGGTTGCTTTGTGGATTAAGTTCATCAAGTGGAGCTCTTTAGTGTAGCATTTGTGAGAGCTCTTAGTGAGTAGTGACCTAGTGGATTGTGTGCCTAGTGATCATAACAACTAGAATTATTGGATAGGTGGCTTGCAACCCTTGTAGAGCTAGAGCAAGTTTGTACTTTGCTATTTGTTATACTAATCAAATTGCTCTAGTTGATTTGTAGATTTTAAATAGGCTATTTACCCCCCTCTAGCCATATTAGGACATTTCAAGTGGTATCAGAGCCGTGGTCACCGTTTGATTAAAGGCTTAACAACATCAGTGTAAAATTATGGCTCAAGTTGTGTTCAACCATGTGGGGGGCAAACCACCATTCTTTGATGGCACATGCTATGATTATTGGAAGAGAAAGATGAGGATGTATCTTGGTTCAATCAATGATCAAGTATGGGAGGTGACCGAGAATGACTATGCTATCATTGATCCCAACAATCCCACCAACCAAGACAAGACCAACAAGCAAAGCAATACAATGGCTCTCAACACCATATACAATGCCATTGATTCCAAGGTGTTTGAGCAAATCAAGGATTGTGAAAGAGCTAATGAGGTATGGAGGAGATTGGAGGAAACATATGAGGGTACACCGATGGTGAAGAGTGCCAAGTTGTACATTCTCAAGGATAAGTTGACAAGCTTCAAGATAAAGGATGATGAGAGCATTCCGGAGATATTCCATCGGTTGCAAGTAATTGTCAATGACTTGAAGGCTTTAGAAGAGAAGATCAAGGATGATGATGTCTCTCATCAGTTCTTAATGTGCCTACCTCTAAGATTTGAGATGTTGAAATTGCTTATCATAAGAGGAGGATTAAAGGAGATTACCCTTAACCAAGTACTAGGTGATGTCATGACACAAGAGACATACCGTGTGGAAAGAGAGGGGGATGACAAGGATGACAAGGAGGAAGAAGAAGACAAGAAGAAGAGTATAGCATTTAAGGCTAGCTCATCATCATCTAAGAACAAGAGAAAGTCCAAGAAAGAATCAAGTGATGATGATGATCTTAGTGATATTGATGATGAAGCTATAGCCCTCTTTGTACGTAAGATGGGAAAATTCATGAAGAAGAAGGGCTATGGTGCAAGAAAGAGAAGAGATCACACCAAAAGCAAAGAATATGTGAGAAGATGCTACAATTGCAAGAGCCCCGATTACGTTGTAGCAAATTGTGCCTACAATAGTGACAATGATGAGGATGAAAAGAAGAAGCACAAGAAGGACAAGAAAGAAAAGAAGGAGAAGAAGGAGAAGAGAATGACCTTCTAAAAGAAGAAGAAAGGTGGAGGCTATGTGGTCATATGGGATAGTGATGGTTCTTCAGATAGTGATAGCTCTAGTAATGATGATAAGAAATCTATCAAAAAAGCACTAGCAAGCATCGCCATCAACAACAAGCCCTCCATCTTCGACACTCCATCGACATGCCTCATGGCAAAGCCTACCAAGGTAAAATATGATGTGAGTGATGATGATGAATGTGAAAGTGATGCTTATAGGAGTGATAATAATGATGATGAGGAGGAGGAGTACACCAAGGAGGAGCTCTTGGACATGTGTGAGCAAGTGCACACTTGTGTTGAAATGAAGAGAAAGGAGTGCAAAGAATTACGTAAGAAAGTCAAATTTCTTGAGTAATCCTTTGATGAGCTCAATGCCACTCATAAGAGGCTAATGGAAGCCCATGAGAAGCTTGGCAAAGTTCACTCTAAGCTTAAAAAGGCTCACTCCTCTCTCATCGAGCAAGTCAAAATAGAGGAAGCCAAGAAGGAGCAAGTGATTATGTCTTGTGATGTGGGACTAACATGTGATATTATTGATGAATCTTTTTATAAACCCGTTGTAGTTGCTCCCACTAACACTTCTTGTAGCACTACTACTTCTACTTCACCTTTGAGTGATGGTCTCATTTGTGATGCCTCACTAATGGTGGAAAATGAGACCCTCAAGAAGGAGGTGAATGAGCTCACTCGTGCCTTAGGCAATGCCTATGGTGGAGATGCCCGCTTGCTAAAGTGCTTGGGTAGCTAAATGTTTTCTCTTAACAAAGAGGGATTATACTATACCCCCAAGAAAGGCAAGGCAGCCTTTGTCACTCCCAAAGCTAGCTTTGTGAAGGGCAACGGTCGGTTTTGCAATAGATGCAAGCAAGTTGGGCATGTAGAGCAATATTGCAAGATTAACAAGAACAAGCTACCTAATGTATTCTCAATTAAATTTGATTCTTGTTACATGCTTTTTAATGGTGCCAATGGTGTGAAGGCTAAGTTTATTGGTACACCAATTGTGGCCAAAGAAGAAGGCCATTTGGGTACCAAAGGCCTTGGTAACTAACCTTCAAGGACCCAAGCAAGTTTGGGTACCTAAAAAGAATTGATCTTCTTTTATAGGTCAATTATAAAGCCGGAGGAAGGCATTTGGTGCTTGATAGTGGGTGCACACAACACATGACCGGTGATCCAAGAATATTCAATTCAATCAATGAAAACAAGAGCAATGGGATTGATAGTATCATATTTGGTGACAATTGCAAAGGCAAGGTCAAAGGACTTGGTAAGATTGCAATATCCAATGACTTGAGTATCTCCAATGTGTTACTAGTAGAGAGCTTGAACTTCAATCTATTATCGGTAGCTCAATTATATAATCTTGGTTTCAAGTGCATATTTGGTGTGGATGATGTAGAGATCATAAGTGTAGATGGCTCTAACTTGATATTCAAAGGATTTAGATATGAAAATCTATACTTAGTTGATTTCAATGCTAGAGAAGCTCAATTGTCAATATGTTTGATCACTAAGTCTAGCATGTGTTGGTTATGGTATAAAAGGCTTGGTCATGTTGGAATAAAACAATTGAACAAGTTGATTAAGCATGACTTAGTTAGAGGCTTGAAAGATGTCACATTTGAAAAGGATAAGCTATGTAGTGCATGTCAAGCTAGAAAGCAAGTTGGTAACACACATCCTAAGAAGAGCATGATGAGCACATCTAAGGCATTTGAGTTGATGCGCATGGACTTGTTTGGACTAACCACATACACTAGAATTGGTGGAAACAAATATGGATTTATGATTATGGATGATTTCACTAGATACACATGGGTGTTCTTTCTTGTTGACAAGAGTGATGTGTTTGCAACATTCAAATTATTTGTCAAGAGAATTCACAATGAGTTTAAAACAACTATCAAGAAAGTTAGAAGTGATAATGGTACTGAATTCAAGAATACTAGAATTGATGAGTTGTGTGATGAATTTGGAATTAGACATCAATTCTCGACCAAGTACACTCCACAATCAAATGGCCTAGTTGAAAGAAATAATAGAACTTTGATTGACATGGCAAGATCAATGTTGAGTGAGTACAATATGAGTCATTCATTTTGGTCCGAAGCAATAAACATAGCTTGCTATTATAGCAACCGACTCTATTGTCACCCCATGATGGAGAAGACACCATATAAGCTATTGAATGGAAGAAAGCCTAACATAGCATACTTTCGGGTTTTTGGTTGTAAATGCTACATATTGAAGAAAGGCACTAGATTGAGCAAGTTTGAAAAGAAATGTGATGAAGGCTTCTTGCTTGGTTACTCAACTACTAGCAAGGCATATAGAGTTTGGAATTTGTCTAGTGGTACTCTTGAGGAGGTTCATGATGTGGAATTTGATAAAACAAATGGTTCCCAAGAGGAAGATGAGACTCTAGATGATGTAAGAGGCACTCAATTGGTCAATGCAATGAAGAACATGGACATTGGTGATATAAGGCCTAGAGAGGTGATTGATGTTGAAGATGACAAGAATCAAGTGCTCTCTAACTCAAATGTGCAAGCTAGTGGTTCTCATGATCAAGCTCAAGCAAGAACAAGTGATGACAAAGTGCAAGATCAACAAGTGGCTAGTTCATCATCTCAACCAAGTGATCAATCAAATGCAAGCAATCAAGTGCAAGTGCTTGAACCAACCAATGTTGCAAGAGATCATCCATTGGACACTATAATTGGTGATATTTCAAGAGGTGTGCAAACTAGATCAAGATTGGCTTCATTTTGTGATCACTTCTCATTTGTGTCATCCATTGAACCTAAGAAGATAGATAAAGCTTTGAAGGATGTTGATTGGGTCAATGCTATGTATGAAGAGCTAAACAACTTCACAAGAAACTAAGTATGGGAGTTAGTTGAGAGGCCTAAGGATCATAATGTGATTAGAACCAAGTGGGTCTTTCGAAACAAGCAAGATCAAGATGGGATAGTAATAAGAAACAAAGCAAGATTAGTGGCTCAAGGTTACACTAAAGTTTAAGGTCTTGATTTTAGAGAAACATAAGCCCCGGTTACAAGATTGGAAGCAATTAGGATCTTGTTAGCCTATGCTTGTGCCCACAACATCAAGTTGTACCAAATAGATGTGAAGAGTGCTTTTCTCAATGGGTACATCAACGAGCTTGTGTATGTTGAGCAACCTCTTAGTTTTGAAGATGAAAAGAAACCCAACCATGTTTACAAGTTGAGAAAGGCTTTGTATGGATTGAAACAAGCACCAAGAGCATGGTATGAGAGATTGAGAGATTTCCTACTCTATAAGGGATTCAAAATGGGAAAGGTTGACACCACTCTCTTCACCAAGAAGCTTAGAAATGACTTGTTTGTAATGTAAATCTATGTTGATGATATCATATTTGGGTCAACAAATCAAGATTTTTGTGAAGAGTTTGGCAAGATGATGGCAAGTGAGTTTGAAATGTCCATGATTGGAGAGCTTAGTTACTTCCTTGGTCTTCAAATCAAGCAAATAAAGAATGGTACATTTGTGAGTCAAGGCAAGTACATCAAGGACATGCTCAAGAAGTTTTGAATGGATGATGCTAAAGCTATTAGTACACCAATGGGAACAAGTGGAAGCTTGGATAGTGATGCTAGTGGCAGCATGGTGGATCAAAAGATGTATCGGTCTATGATTGGAAGTCTACTCTATGTGACCGCATCAAGGCCGAATGTGATGTTTAGTGTATGTATGTGTGCTAGATTTCAAGCCTCACCAAGAGAAAGTCATTTGAAGGCAACAATGAGAATATTGAGGTACTTAAAGCATACATAAAATGTTGGATTATGGTATCCCAAAGGAGCAAGATTTGAGTTGATTGGATATTCGGACTCTGATTATGCGGGATGCAAAGTTGAGAGAAAGAGCACATCGGGCACATGTCAACTATTGGAAATATCACTTGTGTCTTGGTCATCAAAGAAGCAAAATAGTATAGCACTTTCAACCGCCGAAGTGGAGTACATTTCGGCCAGTAGTTGTTGTGCTCAATTACTTTGGATGAAGGTTACTTTGAGTGATTTTGGAATCAAATTCAAGCAAGTGCCATTGCTATGTGACAATGAAAGTGCCGTAAAGCTCACCAACAACCTGGTTCAACATTCAAGAACAAAGCATATTGATGTTCGCCATCATTTTATAAGAGATCATCAACAAAAAGGGGACATTTGCATTAAGAGTGTGGGCACCAAAGATCAACTTGCCGATATCTTCACCAAGTCACTTGATAAGAAGAGGTTTTGCAAGCTAAGGAATGAATTGAACATACTTGACTCTCTAATATGTGTTGATGCACCCCCCATTATATGACATGCTTGTCCTTCGAGCAAAGCAAGGTAAAGTTGATTGACATGTCATCCATCCATTGCTAAGGACTTGTTTAGTGCATCTAGTCATTCCTATCATGTCCTAGGCTCATTCATGAAAATCAAATGAAATTGATGTTTGTATGGTACCACTTTTGCTTGTATGTTTGAAATAATCTAGTGGTAGCATATGACATGTTTGTGGGCTTGTAAACCTAGTGTTTGATCTAGAAAATAAGCTATAAGTGTTTAACTCAACATGATACAAGATAACCCTTATTTAAAGGTGTGAAGAAGCTTGTCCTTGGATCAAACCAAGTTAAATATCTTTTGCAAGTGATCTAGATTGAACCAAATTGGGAAAATGATTCTCATTTCACCTGGTTTCACCTCAACCTATCTATGATTTCAGCTCACCTTTTGTGCTAATTGTTGACAAAGGGGGAGAGAAATTCACAAAGATAGTAAGATATAAGGAGCAAACAAATGAAAACAAATGAAATGATAGATATTGTAAGGGGGTCAATAAAAAATGCACACAAGTAGGGGGAGCAAGCTCATAAACTTGTATGTTGTATTTGAATGTGCATTTCATATATTTGCTTGCATGGCACAAGTTTTAAATTTCAATATTCATGCTTGTGTGTTGTATGCTAGTTATAGGCTTGAATGATGAAATGAGAAAGTAGCATGCATAGGCTAAAGTAACTAGATTTATGGTCATTCTATAGAAACTAGACCCTTGCTTGTAATGTTGATCTCATGGGGTATTATAGTTTTTTATGTATGTCTAGTTACCAATGGTGCTAAGGATGGTATATTGGTGCACTTTGATTGGTATCACACTTCAAAGGTCCATGTCTTATACCTTAGCATTATTTGGTAGACATTGTCTCCTATATTTCCTATCTAAGCATATGTGCAAGCTTCAATCCAAACTCTTAGCACATATGTAGGGAGAGCAATTGCTACCATTTGGAGTTCATGAAACTTGTCCATATTCTTTTACACATGGTAAATATGCTTGGGCAAGCAATATGGATTCAATTAAATTTCAATTCATATCTTTGTGTAAGGGTTGTCATCAATTACCAAAAAGGGGGAGATTAAAAGCTCTAGTTTAGCTTTGGTTAATTGATGAAACCCTAAGTGCTAACCTAGTTTATCAAAGTGATTATGAGATAGGTAGCACTACTCCAAGTAATGAAGCAATCGTAAAGATCATGGTGATGGTGATGGCATGGTGATGATCAAATGCTTGAACTTGGAAAAGAAGAAAGAGAAAAACAAAAGGCTCAAGGCAAAGGTATAAATAGTAGGAGCCATTTTGTTTTAGTGATCAAGACACTTAGTGAGTGTGATCACATTTAGGTTCGATAGCCATACTATTAAGAGGGGTGAAACTCGTATCAAAATGCAGTTATCAAAGTGCCACTAGATGCTCTAATTCATTGCATATGCATTTAGGATCTAGTGGAGTGCTAACGCCCTTAAAAATGTTTGTGAAAATATGCTAACACACATGTGCACAAGGTGATACACTTGGTGGTTGGCACATTTGAGCATGGGTTAGAAACTTCACCGGTGGAGTGTCCACCCATAGAGTGCGGATAGTCTGATGATGCCACCGGCGCTCATTACAGAAAAGATAGAGGTCACTGTAAGTGACCGGACACTGGTCTCAGTTGGACCGGCGTGTCTGGTCGGTGGAAGTGTGAAGACGCTGGTGTTAGTCTTTGACCAGATGCTGGGTCACTTAGTGACCGGACGCTGATGGGTGCGTCTTGTCCTGCTGACGTGGCAGCACATAGAGGAGATGCCGTGTGACCGAACGTTGGGTGAGTCCGGTCGAGCATGACTAGACGTGTCTGGTCGTGATTTCTTGCTTCTGGATGCTTACTGGAAATGACTGGACGCTGAGGTCCAGCGTCCGGTCACTTTGCAGCAGCGCATCCGGTCATCACTTAACCATTGGGATCGGGCACTCAATATTTGAAGAGAAGGGACATATGGCGTGCATCGCATGACTAGACGCTGGGGTTCTATGTCCGGTCGATATGACCGGAGCGTCCAATCACCTCGTGTTCAGTGCATTGAGTAGCCCAACGGCTCTATTTCATGGGGCTTCTATTTAAGCCCCATGGCCAGCTCAAGCTCACTCTCTTGGCTATTTACATTGACATAGCAACCTTGGGAGCTTAGCCAAAGCCCTCCCACTCATCTCCATCATTGATTCATGATCTTTGTGAGATTGGGAGAGAATCCAATTGCATTGCTTGAGTGATTGCATCTAGAGGCACTTGGTGTTTGTGTTTTTGCTGTGGGATTCGCTTGTTGCTCTTGGTGGTTGCCACCACCTAGATGGCTTGGAGCAGCGGAGGAGGATTGGCATGAGTTGGTGATTGTTCATGGACATCTCTAGTTATTATGAGTGGATTTGCACCTCCCCCGGTGGAGCACCAAAAGGTAACTCTAGTGGATTGCTCATGTCATTGAGTTACCTCACTTGTGGGTAGGTTCTTGCGGTGTCCAATTGTGTGGATGAGGTTCGTGCAACACCTCTTAGCCGCTGAACCACCAAGTGTTGGTCAACACAACGGGGACATAGCGTGTTGGCAAGCATGTGAACCTCGGAAGAAAATTGGTTGTCTCTTGCCCTTTGGTATTCTTCCGGTGATTGATAAAGTATTCATCTTGTGATTGGTTCACTCCTCTACACACGGCGGTATAATCACCTCACTTACTCATTTACATTCCCACAAACTAACTATATCAGCTCTTTAGTGTAGCTAGAATTGAGAGCTTGCTTTGTGGATTAAGTTCATCTAGTGGAGCTCTTTAGTGTAGCATTTGTGAGAGCTCTTAGTGAGTAGTGACCTAGTGGATTGTGTGCCTAGTGATAATGACAACTAGAATTATTCGATAGGTGGCTTGCAACCCTTGTAGAGCTAGAACAAGTTTGCATTTCGCTATTTGTTATACTAATCAAATTGCTCTAGTTGATTTGTAGATTTTAAATAGGCTATTCACCCCCCTCTAGCCATATTAGGACCTTTCATTGGGAACTTATGCAGAGGAATATAGCTTAGCTTGGGCGATTTGGAAAGGCTAGAGCAGAACATTTGAAGGAGGCCAAGGAATTGGCCAAGCAATAGACCACCGAGCTATATGGACCTCACTAGCATGTCTTTAGTGTACGGGGGAATGGTGGTACAAGCTTGGGCGGCAAACGTTATGATGGACGGAACTACCGAGTTGATCTTGACAATGTAGAGTGTAGTTGCAACGTCCCTTAGATCATGCATGCCCCTTGCTCTCACATAATCACTGCCTGTAGGGTCCATGGATATGACTTCGAGGGTCTACCATACATGTCACCCTTGTATCTCTATTCGAACAATCTTAGTATATGGGAGAAGAGCTTCAAGCCATACCTTGACCCGACACAGTGGCCCCCTTATCATGATTATGACTACGTGCCGCATCTAGACCTAATAAAGGTAGGGAAGGGTAGGAGGAAAAAGAAGTGACTCAAGGGCGACATGGATGCTATGAGAGGATACAACGAAGACATGTACGGAGGGGGAGACTTCAATGAGACCCATGGCAGGAATCTTTGTTCCATTTGTAAAGAACCTGGTCACAAGGCTAGCAGGCAAAGAAGACGAGGGCAGCAGGTCCATACATAGAACTTGCTTATTTTCCTAGTGAAGTTGTTTAATATGTTTGTTAATGTGACTTTCAATATTTACATGTGCTTTCATATTTTGTTCATGTTGCATAACATGTAGTTTAAATTTTGCAATGCTACTTAATATTAATTTTAATATTGTATTATTCATCATGTTTGTTCTAACCCTTTGTTTATTAATTTGTACTAAGATGGCCCCTCCCACGTAGTACCCGATGTACCCCATTCTTGAGGTGGAGTACGACGACAAGCACCGAGCTCACGTGTTGACCGACACTGACACAGAGGTGGCCTTGCCTCCTTTGAGGCCAAACATGCACAACATGGCACACTAGTGGGATGAGCGTTACACACCATACATACGATGTGCAGGCTTCCTCGAGCTTGTCCGCATTGTCAATAGGTTCGCTAGAGTGTGGCTCTGGCACTTCCTTGGTGCTTTCCTATTCCTCGACGCATCAGACAACACCACTAGCTGGATTTTCCTTGACATACTATGTCAGCTGTGGAAGAACATAGCGACGTACAGCTAGGGCAGCGTGGTCCTAGCATGTACATATCAATAGCTATGTGTTACTTGCCATCGCACCTCAGGGTTTGTGAGCCTTGGTGGTTGCTCCTACCTACTCTAGGTTTGGTGTTGGGAAAGATGGCCCATTGGGAGGCCCCTTCTTAATGGTTTGCCTATAAGTACTTCAATTCACTAGTTACTTCGAAGCTGTTACATATCATGAAATTATGATTGGCTAATTCATTGTCATGTTCAATGAAGCATTAGAATGGGCAAGATACACTGTCTACTGCTCTGTATATCTAGAAGGAAGCAGAGTTAGTTAGAGAGAATGCGAGGCGCAAGTATAGGGAGTACACAGACTATCTCAATGCCCTGACACAGCACCAGGTTACGCTCTCTTTCGTATCATACATGTGTCTTGTTGGATGTACACTATATTGCAAGCTAACTCAATTACAAAATGTTTAGGTCACTTGGTGTCCTTGGGATGCTCTAGAGCTCCAGCAGTACCTGAGTCATGTCACTAGGGAAGAGTCCAATGAGTATCACTGCAACATCCCTCTTATTTTCTTCCACGTGGCCGAGATCCACTTGCCCATTAGGGTTTGCTCATAGTTTAGAAGAATTATAGGCTACCCACCACCGCTTTACTCCACTAACCAAAAATTGCACGGGTGCATCACTGGACACCACAAAGTTACAATTATGAGGTGTGTGTGTGTGGTAGAACTAACTATCATTTTGTTGCAGGTCTGACCGTAGGAAGAGGTACAAGGATAAGGATTGACGCGTGAAGCACTACGAGTTTGTCCAGCTATGGGAGACTAAGGAGTGGCGAGTGGTCGATGCGGACCCCCACATGACTAGCACACCTTCAATGAGTACTTGCGGTGGCTTCATAGGTCTATGAGGACACATATCAAGCCCCCTACACTAAGGATGTGATTGACGAGGATTCAGAGGAAGATGTCATTGAAGATGTGTATGACATTGCCACAAGGGAGGAGACACAACCATAGAGAGCCCCGCTTCAGAGATACGTGGTAAGATACTCAAATGCTATAATTTGTTACCCACTTGGCATTTAGTAAGTGTACTAAAATGGTCCAACCGTGTTTCTATACCCAGGCCACACAATTGTTAAGGTTGTCCAACGAAGCAGTGTTTTGACTTCACAAGTCTAGAGGGCAGGGCCCAGGCATTCTACAGGCCTTTGTGGAGGTACACATAAACTTGTCCATTATGAAAATGTTCTTTTAGTCTCAATGCATTATCATTAATGTCTATTCATGCAGAAAGTGAAGAAGAGTTGTAGGAAGCTAGCTCAGAAGTTGAGCTGCATAGACACTCCGTGGGAGGAACTCGAGTACCCGGCAAAGTCGAGTGGCACGGCTTTGGCCTCTTTGAGGACACCAGCTAGCTCTTCTGAGTTGGTGACAAGCGTGACTTCCACTGTGTGTAAACCACCACACTATAGCGCTTGGAAGGGCCCTGTAGATGAGGACGACGACGAGGCCCTGAGCTTCCACATACACCACCACCAGTGGGACCCTTGGCAGCTAGATGAGATTGGCATGTCTCAGCTAGGTGGTGCCCCACTTGGTACCCAAGGAGACGAATAGGTACTAACAAACCTACTTTTTTAAAATACCTAGCCTGTATGAACTAGCAATGATAAAGATTGTAACTAATCTTGCCTATCTTATACTTGTAGGGTACGATCCGTATGCAATAGTATGGCCGTCAGCCCTACCATCACGACCACACCGACATTGGGTAAACTCTTAATGTGTTGCCTACAAATCCGAAGAGACAGAGACATCTGAGGGACCCTTACACTCCTGAGATGTAGGGTCTAGGTAAGCATAGTCCATGTTTTTTTAAGTTTCTTCAATTGCAAAACTTGATGTCTTGCCTCCTTACTAATCGTTGTGATGATAATGTAGGTACGCCTTCAACAAGGCCTGCAGATGCTCAAGATCTTAAAGGATCATGTCAGCAAGATGTCCATCCTTGATGACTTTGCCTTATTTTGGAGTTCATGTAGTACCCAAATTATGTACTTGTTGCACTTGTGGTTGAAGGCTTCCGTGCCAATTTGTATTTCATATTAAGTCATGAACTTATGGAACATGTATGAAAGGATCAAGATGCCCAAGAGGGGGGGGGGGGTGAATTGGGCTAATTCTAAATTTCTTTGCGATAATTAAATCCTATGGTTAGCCCAATTAACCCCTTGTGCCTAGATAGTGTTTCTAATTATTCTACCACACAAAAGACTTGCAACCTAAGTTCCAATCCTACTCTAGCATGGCAATTCTAAGAATGTAAGGACATGAAATGAATTGCTCAAAGTAAATGCTCAAAGTAAATGCTCAAAGTAAATGGAGAGAAAGGAACGCGGCGATGTTTTGTCGAGGTATCAGAAAGTCGCCACTCCCCACTAGTCCTCGTTGGAGCACCCACACAATGGTGTAGCTCCCCCTTGATCCGCGTAAGGATCAAGTGCTCTCTACAGGTTGATTCTTCGACACTCCGTCATGGTGAATCACCCACAACCGCTTACAACTTGAGTTGGGTCACCCACAAGCTCCGCCGGGTGATCACCAAACTCCCAATCACCACTAAGCCGTCTAGGTGATGGCGATCACCAAGAGTAACAAGCACAAACTCTCACTTGACCACAACAAGCCTAATGAGAAGGTGGATGCACACTTTGCTACTCTTGATCTTCACTAATGAGGGCTCTCTTTGGGATTCTCAAATCTCAATCACCTCACTAGGACCTTGCTCTTCTTGGCACTCTCTAAGTTGTTTCTCAGTTGTTGGAATGAGCAAAAGTACCCCCACACATGAGCGGAGGTGGTATTTATAACACTGGCTGAAAAATAAATCATTATGTGACTCTGCGGGGTGACCGGACGCTCCGGTCATGTTGACCGGACATACCGGTCAGTATACCCCGAGCTCCAGTGGTTATGAGTTCCGATCAACACTGACCGGACGCTGGCAGCGTCCGATCAACACCGACCGGACGCGTCCGGTCATGTTTCCCCTCACTAGAACCTTACTGATGTCGACCGGACGCTGGCCCTTCAGAGTCCGGTCACTTGCTGAGCAGCATCCGGTCAGTAACCGGAACCTGATCAGTGTCCGGTCAGCATTGACCGGACATGTCCGATCAGGATTCTCCCTCTGTGGGACCCTACTGGAGTTGACTAGACGTTGGCCCTCAGCGTCTGGTACCATGACCTCGCAGCGTCCGGTCATTTCCAGATGATTTCACCTTGGTCAAATGAACTGACCGGACCCTGAGCCAGTGTCCGGTCAAACCAGAGCCAGCATCTGGTTAGTATTTGACCCTCCATTCTCTTCCAACTCTCGACCATATGTGAATGAAGTTTGCTCCATAGGATCAAAGGGCTGTTGTGGAGCTACCTAGTGCTAGTTTTAACAAGTGTGCACCACACCTAACTCACTAGGCTCACCTAGGTCAAGCTACCCGTTCATACCCCCCTTAATAGTATGGCCAAAGGAAAAAAACAAAGTCCTAAACTACTTTAAGTGTCTCTCTAACTCCAATCGACACTTAGAACAAGTCCATCCTTAACCTTGTCGTCCATCCTTTGAAAACTGAAACAATTTCCATCGTAGGGGCATGACAACCATGATTGCCTAATCGATCTCTATTACCGTGACCTAACTCAATTGTTTCTATAAAACACACGTTAGTCACAGTAATCACATATTGTCATTAATCACCGAAATCCAACTAGGGGCCTAGATGCTTTCAATCTCCCCCTTTTTGGTGATTGATGACAATACTACCTCGAGTATGTGAAAGAGATGAGGTTTTTAACATGCTTGGATCATATAAGCTTTAGGCAATAAGAACAAAGGTGTTAGACAAGCTTATATGACCCAAGCCATCATGATGTACTCAAAAGATATGAAATATGCATGAGTACAAGTAATAAAGCTCATTTGCATTGGAGTAAAGCGTGGAAGCAAAGGCAAATGAGCAAAACACAAGTGATATGATATATAAAGAATTCAAAGTAGAGAGCACATATGTCAAATATCATGATCACGTAGATATCACTATCACATAGATATAGTAGTAAACATGAATGCATAATGTATCACACACACAAAAGCATAATAGTGTATCTCACAAATAGAAACTCCAAATCTAAATAGATAAGCTAATATAATAACTAAGCTCCCCCTAGATAAGTAGCTCCCCCTAAGCCTGACATACTCAAACCCTCTCCCCCTTTGGCGTCAAACACCAAAATCTACGGGTAGGTCGGCGGGGCTGCAGCGGATGAGCCGAGCACTGAGGTACGAGGAGCGAGGTGGAACTAGGTGCCATCATTGTCTGATCCTAAACTCTGAGCTATCTGACCCTCTGTAGCTAGTAGTGATGCTGAAGAAGTTTAGGTTGGATCAGGAACTGGTGCTGCTGTGGGCTGAGCTAGTATAACTGAAGCAGCCGACTCTGATGATGCCACTGAGGAGGGGAGCGTCTCTGTCATTGTTGTGATAGGTGCAGCCATAAAAGGACCTGGAACATGTAGGTATGGAGGAGTGGGCTGCCCTATCAACTCACTGAAGGAAGCACCAAGGCTCCTAGAAACTATGGTCTCTGGCTCTAGCAGTGATGATGTCTCAGTCGGTGTGAAGCCCATACAAAATGTTGTGAACTGCGGGGCTGGCACTGACGTAGCAAACCATTGGGACACCTGCTCTGTCGATGAAGCATACTATGCTGGTGGCTGTCCCTGACTCTGAAGCCCACTAGGCTGTAACGCTGGAGTCGTGGAAGTGGTGGCAGGCTGACCAAGCTAGGGTGTAGGCTGTGGTGGTGGAGCCCCAATAGCTGTCACTACATGCTACATACATCCAAGAAGCTGCTGCTGCATGAGGAGCTACTGCTGATGCATGGCCTGCTGCTGCTGCTGTAGAGCCTGTGTCTACTACTGAATGACTAGCTGCTGGCGCTAGAACTCGTCCTGCTAAGTCTGAAATTGAGCAAACATAGCAGCTATCTCCTGAGCCTATTGTGCCTGGTCCTGCCTCATCCGCTCAAGTATAGCAAGAAGAGCTGGGTCCGTCTACGGGGCGGGTGGCACTAAACTGGAGCGACTGACCTCATGATCATGCTGACGTGCAGGCATCTAAGGAATAGGCCGATAATCATCATCTAAGCTGTCACTGGGATCGCTCCCCTCTAGCTAAGCCTCAAGCTACTCCTCAGTAGCTGCAATACCCTTGATGATCTCATCCTACTAAGCTATAGACTCTGGCACATCAGGACGATGGCGTGGCTGACTCAGTGTTGTAGGTGTACTGTGGCGAATCCTCTAAGACAGGTTATAAGACGGGAACTCTGTGGTAGCACCACTATACTCAAGCAAGCATCTCTGGTGGCCTAACTATCACTGCCTGGTGAATGAGAAAGGTGATCTAATGGGCATATGGCAGCTATCGACGACCTCTGAATCCCTCAGCTATAGTGTCCTCTGTCTCAGACAGAAGAAGATCCCAAATGTCAAATACTGTCTGCTGCATCAGAGAGCTGATGAGCCACAGCTGTATACGTGTCAAGACCTCTCTGTATCCCATCCTGGGAAGCAGTGTCCTCCTCAAAATAGCCTCAAGTATGTGAGCAGTGGGATTTAGGTCACTGGGGTTCCTACGTGATCCTTCGCCGAAGGGCTTAGTGAAGCAGTGGTGAACCAAGTTAGTAGGGCGTCTGGGGGGTGCTGTCTGGCCATAGCACACCTCATGAAGTCTGACTGGCTGCTCCTGAAGCCTCAATATCTCCCTAACCCTAGTACTCGTCAGCCGGTAGTCTCTGCTGTTGAATGCAAAGTGTATGAAGTTATGGTGCGGGTCAATAAAGAGAGAAGCATAGAACTGACGAACCCAAGATGGAACATATAATCCGGTCCGTCCAAACAAATCTGATAGCCCCGACAGATATGTAAGGTACGGGCGAATGTGCTCTCCAGCTGCTGCAACTATAGAGTCAATGTGGCACACCCTCTGAGATCTAAAAACTGCTCCACTGTTTAGATATGCATTATAGAAATTCTCCTAGAGCGGTGTATAGAAGCCCTCCGACGCTCTGTCATCCCTCCTTGGAAGAAACCATACCTCAAAGTCAACAAACCTCAACTGCTGCACCTACTTGGCCGTGGCAGCCCTCAGGTCAAGATGGGTCACTACAGGCAGACCCTGTGGTCGAGGCGGTGGACGAGAACCCCTTCTCTGAGTGACTGGCCTCGGTGAAACTAGGACACGAGTGCAACCAGAGTGGCATAACTATGGCTGTGGTGCCAGCTCTATCTCCTTGGCCTACTAGACCTGCTCACCCTCCTAAGACTGCTGTGATGGCTATGCCTCCTGAGTCTGCTGAGCTGGCTGAGGCTACTGCTGTGGCTCCCCCTAAGGCTGAACCTCGTCAATGGCAACATGCTGTCCACCAATCATGAGGGTCCTAGCTGGACCACCATGAAGACGCTCAACACGCTGAAGTGTAGCCATCGCCTCTAGTGAAAGTGGATTGGCAATCCGGACTCCACTACGAGAGCCTCCTCTCTCAGCACGCTCTGTGGCCTCTACAACTACTGCGGCTCTTGCTGTATCTACATTTGGATACTTGCACTTCCTGACTGCCAGCTTCTTGGTCGCCTTGCCTTTAGGTTCTGCAGGCTAGCGAGGTGGGGGCCTCAGATCCTCATCACCAGGACCACCACCGACATTCTTCATGCGAGCCATCTAATAATCTGAAGAAAAACTGCCGCTGACAAAGAACAACTATCAATCTATCGCTTCTGAGGCTTGGCCTCGATCCATACTCGTGAGCTTGGCCCTGAGTTAACTGACAACTGCCACACGATCTCAATGGCACCGACTCATTGCACGATGGAATAGATAGGATATACAAATAAATACAATGTATCTAATAGATGTGAAACCCTAAGAAGCAAGCAATTTAGATACAAAATTGAGACACGGGGCTTGCTACCTGTCGAAACGGTGAAGCGGTGAGAGGAGGAATGGATCGGGGGACACCGAATTGGCTAGGGTTCCTGGTCGGCTAGGATCTGTGGCACTAGATTGCAATGGAGGTCACCGGCGAGGATGCACCATGGGGGCGCTAGGGCACTGCAGGGGCATGGCGGCATGGGATTGTAGCCAGCGGTGATGTTTGGCGGTGCTTGGTGCAGATGCTAGGTCACTGGTGGCACGTGGCAAAATCGGTGGCTAGGGCATAGGCGAGCTTGCGGCGGCGCTGGTGTAGTGGAGTACGGCGGCATGCTGAGCAGCGGTGGCACGCAGGGCAGCGGTGGTGGCTGCATGGGGAAGCTGGCGGCGGCGCTGGAGCAGGGGCAGTGGCGGCGTAGGGGCGTAGTGCGGCGCGCGGGCGAGCAGCGATGACGTGCGGGCTGCGGTGACGGCGCGCGGGCGAGCGACGCAAGGAGCAGCGGCGCAGGGAGCAGCGAGCGGCTCGTGGTGTGGTGGCGTGGTGCTCGGGCGCGTGACTATGGCGGCACAGCGGCGAGACGGTGTGGCGCATGGCGGCTAGGGTAGACAGCGGTGGAGAAGGCGGATAGGCTCGGTTAGGGTGTGCACATGGATTATATGAGGGTCCCTCGGTGGATCCGAAAAGGAAAGGAGAAAAGAGATCGTAAGCTGCACGTTTTCTACTGATCGGACGCTCCGGTGGTAGTGACCGGATGCTACCACCCAGCGTCCGGTCGATTCCAGAGAGGTCCAAATCCTCTGGAATCATGACCGGACGTGTCCAGTGGACACCGACCGGACGCAGCTAGAGTTCGGTCACCTAGCCTTGACGTCTTCATCATCGACCGGACACTGAAGCTCCTTCTGACCGGACGCTGGGAAAACACTGTTTCAGCGTACAGTCACTCCTTTGGTAGTAGGTTCACCTCCTATGAACAGACCAGACACTGGACATCAGAGTCCAGTGCAGCGTCCGGTCATACTTTCTTCAGGGAATCTTCAAGGTCCTTCGCGCTACCTATTCCCAATCAAGTCCCAACTCCAATAAGATCCAAATAAACACCAATTGGGATTGATGTGAGTGACCTCTCTCAAACCCTCAAGTTTTTCAAAATATTTTGCCTTAGGCTATAATTCTTTTTAAGAAAATAGGCAATAAGAGGGCAATTTGAAGATAAATGACAAACAACAATCATGCATATGCAATGCAATACTTGAAAGTAAATCTAGTTGCTTGTCAAGTTTGATCCAAGGTTAAGCTTCTTCACACGCTTTTCGGCGGTTATCTTAACCATGTTAGACAAGCCCTACATGCATTATAAAGCATTAAACATGTTGTATATTACAATGCAATGCAAGAGACAACACAAGCTTAATTTTTAGTGAAGTTGATAAAATCAAGCACATTGAGTTCATTCCGCAATCTACAAAATATTGCCTCATCTAGCGGTTTAGTGAAGATATCCGCCAATTAATCCCCGGTCCTTACACCTTCTAGTGATATATTATTTTTAGCAACATGATCTCTAAGAAAGTGATGGCGGATATCTATGTGCTTGGTGCGAGAGTGTTGAACCGGATTATTTGTAAGTTTTACCGCACTTTCATTGTCACACAAAAGAGGTACTTTATCTAGAACTATACCATAGTCTAGCAAAGTTTGTTTCATATAAAGTATTTGTGCACAACAAGCACCCGCGGTAATGTATTCCGCTTCGGCGGTGGACAAAGCCACACTATTTTGCTTCTTGGAGGACCAAGACACAAGTGATCTAGCAAACAAATGGTACCCTCTGGGTGTACTTTTTCTATCAACTTTGCATCTGGCATAATCTGAATCGGAATAGCCAATTAATTCAAATCTAGCTCCTTTGGGATACCAAAGGCCAATGCTTGGTGTGTGCTTAAGATACCTAAGGATTCTTTTTACGGTAATTAAATGAGTTTCCTTAGGATTAGCTTGAAATCTAGCATACATACACACACTAAACATGATGTCGGGCCTAGATGCGGTCAAATACAATAAGCTACCAATCATAGAGCGGTAGAGAGTTTGATCAACCGGGTTACCTCCCTCATCTAGGTCGAGATGTCCATTGGTTGGCATTGGAGTCTTCATTGGCTTACATTCATCCATCTTGAATCTCTTGAGAAGATCATTAGTATATTTCTCTTGAGAGATGAAAATCCCTTCTCTCATTTGCTTGACTTGAAAACCAAGAAAGAATGTAAGCTCTCCAATCATTGACATCTCGAACTCCTTCGACATCAATTCATCAAATTCTTTGCATGAATCTTCATTTGATGATCCAAAGATGATATCATCAACATACACTTGACAAATGAAGATATGCCCATCAAGCTTCTTGGTGAATAGTGTGTTGTCGACCTTCCCAATGGTAAAGCCCTTCTCAATGAGGAAGTCCTGAAGGCGCTCATACCAAGCTTTTGGGGCTTGCTTAAGCCCATATAATGCCTTGGACAACCTATAAACATGATTAGGATATCTAGGGTCTTCAAACCCAGGAGGTTGATCAACATAGACTAGTCTATTAATAAAGCCATTTAAAAATGCACTTTTCACATCCATTTGATAAAGTTTTATTTCATGATGTGATACATATGCAAGGAGGATACGGATGGCTTCTAATCTTGCAACCGGGGCAAAGGTCTCTCCAAAATCCAAACCTTCAACTTGAGAGAACCCCTTTGCAACTAGTCTTGCCTTGTTCCTCACAACAACACCTTGATCATCTTGCTTGTTTTGAAACACCCACTTTGTTCCAATGACTCTTGCACCCTTTGGCCGCTCTTCAAGAGTCCAAACTTCATTGCGGGTGAAGTTGTTCAACTCTTCATGCATGGCATTGATCCAATCCGGATGTTGAAGAGCTTCCTCTACCTTAGTAGGCTCAAAGCAAGAGACAAAAGAGTGATGAGCAATAAATGAAGTAAGTTTTTGAGATCGAGTCATTACACCCTTTGATGGACTCCCTATGATGAGATCTTATGGATGATCTTGAAGTAGAGGTGTATTTCTTCTATTGACCACTTGAGGGGGAGGTTGTGGAGCATCAACATCTTGTGCTTGTACCACCATTTGTTCATAGGAGACATGAGTATCTTTATTTTCCACTCTCTCATCTTTTTCATCATCTTGTGGCATACTTGATGAAGAAGGTGGATCAATCACTTGTACATCATCTTTAGGCTTGATGTCTCCAACCGGAATGTTCTTCATAGCCTCCCTCAATGGTTCATCACCTACATCATCAAGATTCTCATGTGCTCCTTGGGAGCCGTTAGATTCATCAAATTCCACATCATATGTTTCTTCAACCAAGCTGGTGGCATGATTAAATACTCTATACGCTTTGGACTTTGATAAGTAACCAACAAGAAACCCAACATCACAACATCTTTGAAACTTCCCTAGGTGTTGCCGCTTCTTGTAGATGTAGCATTTGCAACCAAACACCCTAAAGAAGGAGACATTCGGCTTCTTTCCATTGAGCAACTTATAAGGTATCTTGCCAAGGAACTTTTGAAGGAATAGGCGGTTGGATGCATAGCATGCGGTGTTGATTGCTTCCGCCCATAGAGCTTCAGGGGTGTTATACTCATCAAGTATTGTTCTTGCAAGAGTGATCAATGTCCGGTTCTTCCTCTCAACTACACCATTTTGTTGAGGAGTATATGTTGCGGAGACTTTATGTTTGATTCCAACTTCATCACAATAGGCTTCTATGTTTGTGTTGTCAAATTATTTTCCATTGTCACTTCGTATCTTCTTGAGCTTCACTTCAAATTCATTTTGTGCTCTCTTGGCAAACTTCTTGAAGCAAGATGCAACTTCGGATTTGTCATGAAGGAAGAATACCCATGTGTACCTTGAATAATCATCAACAATCACAAGACAATAAAGATTTTCTCCCAAACTATTGTATGTTGTTGGTCCAAATAAATTCATGTGAAGGAGTTCTAGCACTCTTGCGGTTGACATGAAAGCTTTTGTTGGATAGGTATTTGCAACTTGCTTGCCGGCTTGACATGCACTACAAAGCTTGTCCTTCTTAAACTTCACATCCTTCAACCCTCTCACCAAATTATTCTTCATAAGCTTCTTGAGTGAGCTCATCCCAACATGAGCAAGTCTTCTATGCCATAGCCACCCAAGTGTTGTTTTGGTGAATAGGTATGTCTTCAAGTTTGCATCTTCGGAGGTGAAGTCCACTAGATATAGGTTGTTGTATCTAAATCCTTTGAATATCACGTGATCATCATCCTTCTTGGATACAACAACCTCCTTCTCGGTAAACAAGCATTGGAAGCCAAGATCACATAATTGTCCAATGGATAGCAAGTTGAAACTCAATGAAGCAACATATAGCACATTGGAGATGGAATGATCATTTGATATTGCCACTTTGTCCAATCCTTTGATCTTGCCCTTTGAGTTATCTCCAAATGTGATTCTTTCTTGCTCATCTACTTCTTCATCTAGTGAGGTGAACATACGAGGATCACCGATCATATATTGTGTGCAACCACTATCAATAACCCAATGACTTCCACCAGTCTTGTAGTTCACCTACACATAAGAGATCAAGCTTTAGGAACCCAAACTTGTTGAGGGCCCTTCACCTTCTCAACAAGTGATTTTGCAACCCAAATTTTCTTAGGCCTATTCTTATTTGGAGGTCCTAAGAACATCACTTTCATCTTTCCACTAGAATCCTTTCTAAGCATGTAGTGAGCATTGAAGGCAAAGGGTCTAGCATGCTTGGGTAAGGGTTGTGGTGGTGGAGTTTGACACTTATGAGCAAAATGGCCTTCTTGTCCACACTCAAAGCATCTCTTTGGCTTTGGCTTTGGCTTTGATTGTTGTTGTTGAGCTTGAGCCTTCTTCTCTTTGTTTGCCATGTACCCAATGCCACTTCTATCCATCTTCATGACGGTGTTCATTAGGAGCTCACTTTGAAGATATTTGCCTCTAGTGAACTTGCTCAATCCAATCTTAAGATGCTCTTTTTCCAACTTGAGCTTCTTGTTCTCTTCCTTGAGTGCATCACTACTTTTATCTTCCTTGAGTGCAACCTTGTTTCTTTCTTCCTTGAGTTTCTTGTTTTCTTCTTTTAGCTTCTCATTCTCAAGAATCAAGTTTCCATCATGATCAAGAGTTTCAAGCACAATGGTGTTGTGGGTTTTGAACTCTTCAAACTCTTTCTTTAGCTTTTCATTGTCATGCTTGAGCTTGACATACTTATCATAGTCATTGCACTCAACCACTTGCTTGCCTTTGCCACTAGATCCTTGCTCAATGCTCTCATCAATTAAATCATCACATGATATAGCTATATCAATCTTAACAACATCGTTAGTAGCATCATATGGCTCATTGGGTAAAAATTGTTGAGCAATAATAAGATTGTCATGATTAATCTTGAGAGTAGTGTATTCATCTTTTAGCTTGTTATGGCTAGTGATGAGCTCTTTGTGCACCCACTCAAGTTTATCATGTTTATCTTTAAGCTCTTTCTTAGAAGATTTGCTATGCCGCCAAGGATGGCACAGTGGGCTTGGCACGCGGTCATGCATGGCGTGGCAGCAGCTAGGCCATACAGAGGTGCATCCATTGACTAACGACTATAGGAGGAAGCTTTTCAACTAAGAACAAAATTTATAAAAACATAGATTACCCGACTTAGTCACTACGTTACACAATTTGCCTGATGTTTCAAAAACTAAAGATGTTGTACCACTTATGAATATTTTTCAACGCTTGAGTAAGTTTCTAATAGAATTTTTTGTGGCGAATGACAACACAAGACAACACAATGAAAGTTACATGGGTACAGTGTAGGTTACATGGGTACAACACATCAATAGTTCAAATGTGACACTAGACAACACAATGAAAGTTCTAACAACTCATCATACAGTGCATCACAACTTCAAATCAAATACATGACAAATGGGACACAACGAAAAGTTCAATACATGACATGATAATGAAATACAGCACATGTAATACATGCATGCCTCAGTCAGAAACATACTATGTAAGTAACTCATCATTCGAGTACCAATCCTCTACCACAACCTCCTTGCTGTGGCTAGGCTCACCTGTATTGCCCTGATCTGCCTATCACATGTAGTAAGCATCCTCTGCTTCATCTGTGGCCTAAGACAAGAATGCATTCTCCTTCGCCTCGTTCATATGGCTAGGGTCACCTGCATTGCCCTAATCTGCTTGTCACCTATAGTAAGCAGCCTCTGTTTCATCTATGGCCTCTATGGCCTAAGAGAAGAACATGTCCTCATCCTCATCCACCTTGAAGCCCGCCTCTGCTAGAGCGATGAGTTCACCCAGTATGCCAGTGTCATCCTCATCCTCCTTCGCCTGCAAGCTGCCTCCATTAGAGCGATGAGATCGCTTAACCTGGCAATGTCATCGTCATCCTCGCCCCTCTCATCATCCAACATAATCAGAGATAGAATGATGCGACCAGCTCGCATTCTATACTCATGTAACTTCTTTTCCTAATACCTTGCATGGGCCACCTCTATGGCATGCTCCTCGCTGTATCTAATCCCTTCATGTATAAAATGCAATAAGTTAGCAACACAACTATATTACATTTTAAAGCAGGCAACGAAAATAACAAGGCTGTAAATGACTCAATGGCACACAATGCAGCAACATGATCATTCAAGACCTGCATCTATACTCTTTCCTCCTCCATTGTAGCCTTCCTTGCCCTCTCCTCCTCTAATGCCCTCCGTCTCTCCAACCCCATTTGTCAAACCTGACACCGATCGGGTTACGAATACTGCGCTGTCTAGCAAACTCCCACATGTCCTTCTTCCGTTGTTTAACGAAGAGGTTAATGTACTGAGGTTCATATCCCCTCTTTCGTGCAAGTACTTGCCTTCCCTTTAAGTCATCCAAGAACTTAGCTTGACCATCATAAGATTCCCACTTGCATTTCCTAGTGCTCTGTTCAAACAAAAAATTAGATCATAACTCTTTGCAAAAGAAAAAACGATTTCATGTTTTCCACAACAATAACCAACCTCATCATAGTCAACCATATGACTGCAATAATGGCCTACTCCAAGCTCTGAAGGGACTAGGCCGTAGTTGGCTTTAACACCACATTCGCACATGATAGGAGGTGCTTTGAAAATTACCCTTTCTTTCTTCTTTTCCTTTGCCTTTGGCGGCTCTTGCGGCCATTGATTCTTAGGACCATAGAGCCACTCCTTGAAATGACACTTCGCAAATGCAAACACCTAAAAGAGGTGACATTAGTACATAAACACATAGAGCTAAACATTTAAACAGATACACTTTCCACTTACTTCATACTTGTTGGGACACACAAACTCCAACGTATTCTCAGGGTTTATCACAGCTCGATCTCTACAATCGCACAGAGGAGGTTCCTTGAGTCATCTAACTGCGGCTAGGTGCTTCTCCTTACCCATCGTTGGTGGGGGGGGGTAGGGGGACGTGGAACCCACCGCTCGAAGTGCTCACGTGGATGTCTCCCTCTCCACCAATCGTTGAAAAGTAGGTACCTTGGGTCAAACTTGTCTGGACCGTCAATCCACTAAAAGAAAAAGCAACTCTCATGGGCCTACACAATAAGATTCCAACAAAATATTAGTAACCTAATAACACGAATGAAGAAAAAAAGAAAGTGGAAATAATTACTTACATTAAAACGACTGCATGTGTAGAAGCAACACGCCATTGTGTTCGGATGTCTTGATTAAAACACGTCGGTTGGATGACCACAGTCATAGTTAGGGACAGGGAGGTCAGGAGGGACAGGGGCATCTTTGCTAGACGCGTTGGGGTATAATTCTCTAGGACGACCCCGTTTTCGCTAAAATTCCTCCCGATACATGTCTTGCATCTAACAAAACGGTTGTAATTAAACATCAATCAAAACATCACAATTAATGTAAAGAAGAACCATTTGTACTACAACTAAAATAATATAACCAACACTTATAGGAACAAAAATAAACCTTACACTAAACATGGTAAACATACTTCTAACTAACTAATTAACATTCACATTGCCAAAATCGAACTAATATTTTCCTCTAAACCCTAGCCCATAGTTCCTAAATATACTTTTCCTCCAAACCCTAGCTACCATTCATAATCTTTGAATCCACCATTCAAACAACAAATAAGAGCATCATTACCATGACCGAGGCCGAGGAGACACTTGGGGGAAGGGAGGGATGGAGGCGGGTAGGGAGCACTGGGCTGCAGTAGCCCTTGGGAAAGGCAGGAGGGGGCGACGCGGGCGCCCTCCAACTCCATTCGAAGTAAGGCAGAGCGAGGGAGGGAGGCTCGCGGCGTGACATATACTCGGCGCTGCCACACCATGCGTGATGGCGCGGCAATGTCGCACCAAGATATACAGTGTGGCAGCGCCTGCCACATCACCGGCCAAGCCCCGGGGCCTTGCCATGTCATCGCCTCTGCCGCGCCACCATGCATGGCGCGGCAACATTGTTTGGCCACGCCAGGGCAATAGGCGCGGCCAAACGTGTTAGATTTGAAAAAATACAGTGTCAAACTTGGAAATATTTTTAAAAAAGTGTTAGAAATAAAAAACATTCGCTGACTGCACATCGGTCTTTCCAAAATGAGAACCGAGATAGGAACCGAGGACCAATATTTTGGTTTTTTTGTTCGAGTTTGGTTTTTTTGGCGTCGATCTTTGCCTAGCCTGAGTTAGGGTCCTGGATGCCATATTGTAGTCCAATCCTTTGTTCAGATGGAACTGAGTTTGGGTTTGAGTTGAGTGGGACCCCCAAGTTTAATTTAATTAAAAAACATTCATCCTCAAGCGAGCCAGCTCGCCCCGCAGCCCACAGCCGCAATGGTGGGTCGGCTGGCGAGGACCGCGGCTGTCTGCACGCCCATGGTGGTAGGGCGGCCAGTCAAGGCCAGGCCATGTAGGGGGCCCGTGCCCATGCCTTCCTCGCTCGCTCACCGACGGCTCGCAACAAACCGGGCAGCGACGTCGGTCGGGTTGGCTGCGGCGGCGGTCGTCCGCTAGTGAGGCTCCCTAGGTGTCACGCTTCTATGGGAGAGTAGCCGCAGAAGAGAGAGGGAGCGAAGGGAAAGGAGAGAGAGCGCGGAGGTATCGAGCTTCATTTCCTTTTCCCACCATCCAAACAAGGGATAAAATCTATCCAACCAACTATTTCTCTATCCAGTGCCCATTTCCCCCAAACTAAACGGCACCTAGAGGTGTGCGCGGACATGTGGACTTATGGGCTATTTGGATGCGTACTTGGCCTGGCGAGCACCGGCCAGGCAGCGATCCCTACCGCCAGGCCACCGAAATCAATGGCCTGAGAAAGCTGCCTGGCGTCCAAACCAAACACCCAGTGGCTTGTTGGCCAGCCTGTTAAAGGGAGGACGAGTTTGGCATCGCCTGGGCTCAGGCACTATTTGAATTTCATAGTCTAAAGTTTAGCCACTAAATGGATTTCATGGTCTAAACTTTAGACCACTCTAACTCTTGAGACTCTAAATAGAAGGTATACAGTTTAGACTGCCTCACAAAAACTTTTGACTGCATAAGTGAGCAAGTAGTCTAAAGTTTTAGTCTTTAACTTTAGCCACTCAACTTTAGACCAAAGAATCCAAATAAGCCCTTAATTTCCACTGGGCAAAACTCAATTCTAGGTGGACAGGACACTAGAGCTCAATTGCATACTTAACCATGTGGATAAAGAGCCAATTACATTCTTTTTAGTCTTTTTTATTAAATTAACATAATCCTATCATATCTTGTATCTTTTACAACTAAAAATATGATTGCGGATATCCTAAGTTCCTTATTCATTAGTTTCAGATGGTGGATTGCACTTTCACGTCATCTTCAACAAAATAGATCTCATGGAAGCCGAGGTTTGGATTTGGACCCGTTTTCGTTGTTCTCAATACAATTCTTTGTAGTTTTATAGATAGCGTGGATTAACAATAATTTTGTTATTTGTGGAGTTTAAAATTGTTTATTGTTGCATAACAAATTAATTTTATGTTCAAGTCATCTCTCAATGGGAATCACGCTTGCTAAGTTGGGGTGGGCAAATCTTCTCTGGTGATGGGTCTTCACAATGTCGAGAAAACATCTTTGGTTCAGTATGTGACAAAACATCACGCAAAATGAGGCTAAGTATGATATGTGCACTATGATAAAAAACATAACTTATGTTATTTCTTCAGGTGCTTGTATTCCTGTATGTTCTGGTAATGTATTTATCTATTGATAATAAGCACTTTCTCAAAAATCTTCCATATTTTGTAAGGACTTAGAGACAATAATTTGTTATCCATAGGGTAAGACATGACTATAATATTGATAACTAGAATTAATTGAGCTCTTTTATGAAATTTTTCTGTGTGTTAGACTGATGCAATCTTTTGAAATTTAGGCTGATAAATTGATAACAGAGAAGTGTGATGCAAACTATGTTGTCAACAAGAGATAGTGAAGGAGAGAAGAGAGGGAAGCAAGCAAGTGATCAGCTAGCCAAAAGGTATCTCTCTCCCTCCCCCTCTCTTTTTTTATAGGGAAGATGGGAGAGGAGGTTCTCTTTATGCCTTCCGGTAGGGTTTATATTTACAGAAATACCACTAGAGGCTACAAAGGGCTCATGTTGGGATTTATATTTACAAAAAATGCCATTAAAGATACAAATGGCCATCAAATATTGTTTTATGAGCCCTAGGCTATGTAATTGGGTCCTGAACATGATAATAGGGGTTCCCAACACATAACACACCCTCAACAGTAGCCATCAGCTATTCGGTTTTAGTCAAAAGTTCAAAACCCAATAGCTGAATACAACAAAGTGTGGCCCAATTATGACTCGGTCTCGGTACACAACTTTTCGTCTTTACATTGATAGACCGAGGACTACTTTGTCTCAGCTAGTCTTCGACTAGTCTTTGGTGGCAACCTTTCGCTCTATCCTCTATGACCCTGTCCTTGGCAGCTTGCTCCTTTGACCTTGAGCCCTTGGTACCTTGTTTTTGTAATTCCCGCCTTCGCCGAAGACATTTGATGTAGCTGAGGCAGGCGAAGCAGTCGACGCAGGTGAAGTAGTTGTAGATGATCACGACATGTCTTCAAGCTTTCACTCACGAGCGCTAGACAAAGCTTTTGTCTTCGAGTGGATTGCTTGTCTAATGCGCTCCACGCCAACCCCTCATGGTTGGTGCTTGTGAGTAATTCTTTCACCAACCCCTTCTGGCTTCAGCCCCAGCTGGACAACCACTTGCGCCTAGGAGCCTAACTAGTACTCTCGAGCTGCCTAGGAGCCCCACCGCCGGTCGTATGCTAGGAGCCTCACCGGTCGCCATCGGGTAGTAGGTTTAGGGACGGATGGGGTTTGGGGGCGTGGCGGTGTGCAGTCTTGCGATGCCTGCGTCCGTGAGTCGTGACGTGAGAAGTCAAGAGTGGTGCACGAACATGTGGACTTAATGGGCTTGTTGGCCAACCTGTTAAAGGGAGGACGGTTTTGGTGTCGCAGTGGGCTCAGTTTCCACTTGACAAAACTCAATTCTAGGTGAGCCAGGTCACTAGAGCTCAATTGCAGACCAGCCTAGGCATTTTTTTTAGTTTTTTAAATTAATATAATCTTATTTATTTGAGAGCCAACTTCAAATAAGATTAATGAGCCTATTCGAAATCTAAAGTCATTATAAATCAACTTTTATATTCCCTACGTGTTAAAATAAGTGCACGTCTCATACTTCAAGGAATCAATCAAGCTTAAGTTTTGACTGAATATATACAAAAAGTATCAAATTTATCATATCAAATAAATATCATTAGATTAATCATGTTATATTTTTTAGCAAACCTACTTGAGATGTAGAAATATTAATACTATTTTCTATAAATATAGTTAAATTTGAGATTGGTTGACTCCTCTGCATTTATTTTAGAAATGATGAGTATCTTATAAAGATGAGTTGAATCGAAATAATTTTGAAATAAGCAACTGAGCTAGCTTAACAAGCTTTTTGTCCCTCGACAACATAAGTGTTACGTAACTACCTCATACGTGATTCTATTTAGCATGAACACAATTGACTTGGACCCGACAATTTTCTCTCCAATTCTGTGGGAATTTCATGGAAACTCGCAAAATTCCAATGCCTTCACACAATGTGGAAGCACAAGAATAAGATAAAGGAAGTTGTTACTCGTTGTCTCGTTCCCTCAACTAACCACGAAACTTAAATAAAAGACGAAAAAAAAGGTTTCCACAACTACCCATAGGTACGCGGGCCAATCTGTCACGTGTCCGCCGCGGTTACCTCATTACCCGCCCTGTGTGGGCTGTGGCCATATCGGGTCAGGGTCACACCCGCAAAGCCACCGCCGCACGGTGACTCCGACTCCTCCACGGCACAGCTCACCATCCCCTCGAGGCGGACCTCACCACGTCGCCGGCGACCGAAGCGGCGGCCGTAGCCACGCGCCTCCGGCTTCGGCGAGCTCGCCCGCCCGGCGGGGGAGATGGCGCTGCGGCACCTCGTCACGGGCCAGAACAACTGCGCCCCGGACGGCGCCTCGTCGTCCAACCCCCTCAACGCCCTCGCCAACGCCTTCCTCGGCCAGTCCTCCAAGGCGCAGGTGAGCCTCCGTAGCCGCCCTAGTGCCGCCGGCACAGTCTCGAGCGTAGAGGCTTAGTCGATGCCGCGGGGGCTTGGATCGTGCCCCTTGGGTTGGGCTGTCGTGGATGGACGGAACAATTGCGCTGATTGTTACCGAAGCGGAACCGTTCCTGCTGTTCTAAAGTTGGTAGTTTGATCGTCCCGTGATGTTTCGTGGGGTAATTGTGGATGCCTAGTATATCACCACCACCAGTCTACTAGATGCGCCCAAGATAACTACTGATCTCTGTACTGCGCTGCCATTTGGCTCTGACTGTGGTGTGTCCGTTTAGCTGGAACTGAAATTGCCCAGTATACGTCGTTGAAGATCATTTTTTTATGTACAGTCTCAGTGACTGTTCCTGATACTCGAGTGCCTTCCAAGTTCCAAGCTTCCAACTCCAGTTAGTTCATCTATCAAACACGAGGTAGTTTCCTCCCGTGACATTCTCTGCTGTGGAAGAGTAGTAGTGAGATATTTTTTTTTTCAATTTTGCTTCATTTGGCAGCATGTTTAGTTACCCATTCAAGTGCTCAGTAATTAGCGATCCTAAGTAAGAATTTCTGGTTCACCTACTAATCCTACCATATGTTTCAGCGATACATGAACAGGAGTGAATCTATAGATTTCTGCAGTGGTTGATATCCAAATGCTTTTATATGTTGTAGTAAACATCAACGCAGATCTTTCTATAACAACACATTTTCTTTGTGCAGTCAATAAAGGAACTTCCTGGTTCTGTTAGTGTTCCATCTACATCTGACTTTAGCGCGCCTGCTCCCTTGTCAAACATCCCTGGTTCAGAAAATGAGTTCAAACAAGAGCAGCGACCTATTGTACAGGTAAGGGTTATTCTGAACATTCCTTTTTGTTCCTTCCAGACACTCCTAAGTCCTAACTGTAATTGAGCACCCGCAGGGCGCCGAATTTATTCATGGTGGTCCTGCTAATGATTGGATTGGATCTTTTCGGCCTCCAATGGTTCCTGAACTCGGAGGATTAGAAGCAGAATTTGACCGAATTTATAAGAATACAGGGACAACCTTTCAACCGCCATTGGATGGTAAATTTCTAGATTTTAGCATTTCCTTTGACCAGATGTTGGCCTGTGTACCACATTGCACATATGTAAATTTGACAGTATTATAAATTCATGAGTTTGTTGCGCCACACCAGTTTTTTTCTTGGCAACATTCCTAACTTGCTGAATAAATGATGTAATGATGTACAGCTTAATAGTTATTATTGTTGGCCCATGTTGGGTTTCATTTCACCTGTGGTATACTTGATACTTCCTACTCCATCTTGCTCGGGACAAATGATTTGGTTGCATCGATAGTGCACTAGTTCCTGCTTTAATACACAATGCTCACATACTCCAGAATATTCGAATGCATTGGAGGGTTTTTCTTATGCCAAATTATGTTGGATTACGAGGATTGAAGTTTAATATATTGAGAACAAGCCTTAATGCTTTGATAAATAGATGCATTTTTCTGCTACCTTACTATATGAAAATGGAGAATTACCTCAGGGTCCACGTACTTTCCTAGTTTTACCGTTTACAATGATGCTGAAATACAAAAACACTATAGTGACTGTCAACATAATTAATTTCAGGTCCACCACAAAGAGTGTTGTCTGGTGTCTTGCATTCCTTTCTCACAAGTGGCCCATCTGGTGTACCGTTTCAACCTCTTCCAGTACCAGCTGCTCTTGGTTTATCTGAAAGCGACAAACAGTGCATACGTGATCGTAGCTGCATAATGGCACGGCATATTTTTTCTGACCAACCGGAAGAATATATACAGGCTCAGGTAGCTTATAATTTCTACCCATGTGAATCTCAAAACTCAAAATTACCTAAGACCATTTGAGGTTCACTCAAAATGTTTGTCTTCGATTCACGCGTTTGACTAGCATTGTATGACACACTCAAACTCAAAATTACCTACGTCCTTCAATTTTGCATTCCAAGTTTTGTATTTCGCTTATTGTCTATTGATGATCTCACTCTTTTATGTTTGGCAGGTCAATACTTTGCTGCATTCGCTTGATATTGACAACCGTATGAGAGGACCTATGCATGGACAATACCCAGAACTAGAACAGTACTGGAATCAGTCCCAAAGTTCTATGGGTCCTGCCCCGATGCATAATGCTGCTGATAAATGGATTACTGAGTTTGGCAAGCAAAATAATAACCCGGAAAATTGGGCAAACTCTTTCGAACAACAATATGGCCCCAATGGCTGGGCCTCTGAGTTTGAACAGGTCAGATCTTTCAGGATTCTTGTTTAGCATTCGCGAAACCTAAAGTATAAATCCTGAAAGATGCTCTTTTGTCCTCTATATTAACAAGTTCACTAGAAAGGCCTCTTAGAAATATTTAGGACCGTAGGACATGGAATGGCTATGGATTTTCCTTCTCAGAATTATTTACACCTAATCAAATTCCATATCTAGTCTGGATTCTTGAAATTGAGTTGCCCCTTCTTTGATTATCCTTGTGCCTGACAAAGTTCATTTTAGTATCTGTGCATCAAATTCTCATGAATTCTTTATATTGTGGCAGCATCAGTCTCAGATGGCCATGGGCCAGATGGGAGGAGCGAACATGGCGAACCTGGCTGCTATGGAGCAATCCCGAATGCTTGCACAAACTTTAGCAAGTAATAATGATCCCAAGTTTCAGGTATAAGTGATGACCTGATTTGATAAATATTAGGGATGCAAATTGCTACCCCTAAGGGTCTCCACCGAACCCCATTAGTTTAGTTATTAGCACTAGTTTTCCGAAATGCGACAACAATATAAAGCTCCATTTTATATGTGCACTATGATTTGCTAGATAATTTGTATCTACTTTTTTCAACTTGAGTTAAACTTTGATTGAATCATAACTTGTCGTATTTTACTATGTTTGTTGCACACACTTGATTGGCTGGATGTGATGCGTTAATAATTAAAACCCATGGCAATGTGCACATCTTGATGTATCGTTTTGCTACATGTGAATGCAGTTCATTTATATCATTGGATATTCAAGCTAAGTTGAGTGTTTTTCCTATCATATCCTGTGAAATTTTGTAATAGAGGGCTTTGTTGCATTTTATTCTTATAGATAACTTGTTAACTTCAATAGATGACACATATTCACCAGTTTAGTAACAACAACAACAACAACAAAGCCTTTAAGTCCCAAACAAGTTGGGGTAGGCTAGAGTTGAAACCCATCAGAAGCACTCAAGGTTCAGGCACGTGAATAGCTGTCTTCCAAGCACTCCTATCTAAGGCTAAGTCTTTGGGTATATTCCATCCTTTCAAGTCTCCTTTTATTGCCTCTACCCAAGTCAACTTCGGTCTTCCTCTGCCTCTCTTCACGTTACTATCCTGACTTAGGATTCCGCTACGCACCGGTGCATCTGGAGGTCTCCGTTGCACATGTCCAAACCATCTCAACCGGTGTTGGACAAGCTTTTCTTCAATTGGCGCTACCCCTAATCTCTCACGTATATCATCGTTCCGAACTCGATCCCTTCTTGTATGACCACAAATCCAACGCAACATACGCAAATTCCATTGGACGTCGCTTTGTGGAGGGATGTTTGATTTCTTTAAAGTTAACATGCCTTAGTTTTCAAAATATGGTATTGCTTTCTGGAGTGACACAGGGTAACTCATTATATATGCAGAGAGGGTATGGCGTGCCTTACTTCTTTGATCGTTCACATTGTATACCGCGCTATAGTTAGTATATTGTGTCATATCCAAACCATTGTTGTTCAGTAAGGACTTCAGTATTTTTTAAGACTCAATGTCAACCAGCCATATATAAACCATAGGTCATCTGGATCATCCTGTTTAAGGACCTGACAATACCATTTTTTTTTTCTTTTTGGGAAGAATTCTAAGTTCTTCCAGTTTGTTTCAAAGATGAGCCGGGGTGAACTTATTATAGAAGATAATCAAGTAAAAGAAGGTTCAGCATCCCAATCCAGTGGCTGGGCTGATGAATTTCAAACACAGTACAATGCTAATGCAAACTCATGGGCGGATCAGTTTGCGCATGAAGAGGTAATACTAGACGGTTGGATATATGCATGGCATGCTTAATGGGGATCAGTTTTCTCTGATCATCAGAAATGAAAATTCATACTTTGTTGGTACTTCATGGCACTTTATGACATGCAACATTTTAGCTTTTGTACCTAGGAACGTGCGAGAAACTAGAAAGTGTCAGGATGATTTCATTCCGTATAGACTAGCAGGACTGCTGAAGCTTCTGATTAGATATCTCCAGACCATGGTGGCTGGATATCATTCTCTCTAGGACACTGATGAAATGAGCATCCTTTATACAAATCGTCTAGCATTCTGGCATACTTGGTGCTGGTGTTGGCAGCCTCACACTTTTTGTTTCGTTCGCACAAATCAGCCGTGCTCTGATGATATTTCCCCACTATTGTTTATTCTCCAGCTTTCACAAGGGGCGGATAAGTGGGTTAGCGAGTTCTCTAGTCAACATAATCCAGGTGCGCTAAATGAGAACTGGGTTGATGAGTTCTCAAAATTAAATGTCACTGATGAATGGGCAGAGGAATTCAGTGGAGGTGGTTTTGGCGAAAGCTCTGCTGATCCCTGGGTAGATGAGTAAGTAGAAATTTCGTGTACTTCTGTACATCTGCTTTGTCATGGAATAGCATTATAATTGAGTTAAATTTTGTACCTCTTGAGTTTTGTCAAACCTATCTTTGTATCAGATACTGAAAGAACTTTGTAATTGTTATAAAAAAGAACTTTGTATTGAGTTATTTGTTCCAACATCCATCTTGTTTGGTAAATTGTTAATACAATTATCTAATTAGTTTATATTGACGTTGGTTAATTATGTTGATTTTATAGAAAACCCTTTGGTATAACTATTGTACCAGTAATCCTTTTTCATTCTTTCTTTGTAGGTTCCAAGAACACTTGTCATCTTTCAAACAAAGTTCGGGCACCTCTCGAGGGGTTTATGTTTTTTCTGAGAACAACCCGTATGTTGGTCACCCTAATCCAATGCAGGAAGGACAGGAGCTCTTCCGCAAGGGCCTCTTAAGTGAAGCTGTTCTTGCTTTAGAGGCTGAAGTTTTGAAGAATCCTGATAATGCTGAAGGTTGGAGGTTGTTAGGCGTAACACATGCAGAAAATGATGATGACCAACAGGTGATATATCTCCTTTAAATGTTTAAACCTTTGTTATTAATTGGGATCATATTAAAATACACGATAGGCAACCCTGCACTTGAAACATATGTGCACTGTCTTTTTTGTATCTTTTTATTCGATGAGTTTTGAATTTTGAATAGATCAATTTCTAAGAATTGTTTAACCAGCGAGTATTCTTGTAGCGTAGCGGTAAGCTCCCTAGTTGAGGGAGACACTGGCCAGGGTTGTTGGCACCAAAAACTCTGTTAGCGACCCAAAAAGTAGTAGCAGGGCGCCAGCCTGTGGCGCCTTTTGTTTGTTTTTGGGCCCTTGTACCAGGGTGAAGCTGGGGTTTGGGGGATTTTCTCGTCGGATTGGCTGAGGTTCCTTCTCAGAGTTAAAAAACATGTGGGAGGTCTTTACCCACCAGCTGAGTTTTTAAAGAATTGTTTAACCAAATCAGAGAGGCAAAAGACAGATTGAATTTGTTTGTTTATAGTTGTCCGGGGTAATTGCGTAGGGTGAAGCTGGGGTTTGGGGGATGTTCTCGGTCGGATTGGTTGAGGTTCCTTCTCAAAGTAAAAAAAACATGGGGGAGGTCTTTACCCACCAGCTGAATTTTTAAAGAATTGTTTAACCAAATCAGAGAGGCAAAAGACAGACTGAATTTGTTTGTTTATAGTTGTCCTGCATGCAGAATGCTTTTCATGAGGAATATGTGAACCATGCTTCATTGCAGTTCTGTGTAAATTGCAATAATTACACACATGATATGCATGTAGCTCAGTTTATAATCTGTCAGGAAAATGTACTTCTGTTGTTAAACTTTAGCATGGTAAACTATTGTTCTATGACCTAGGGGTTCCATGCTTCTGCTTTTAATGAAGCTGATTTTTGTCTATTTTTTTGCTTTGAATTCAGGCCATTGCAGCAATGATGCGTGCGCTGGAAGCTAATCCGACAAACCTTGAAGTTCTTCTTGCTCTTGGTGTTAGTCACACAAATGGTTAGTGCTTGGAATTGTGGGAGTAATTTGACACCCTGCCTAATCTGCTCTAGCACTCTTTGAGATAATCTAGTGACACGTGATTTGGAAGTAATCTTATTTCTGCACTGATGTGGAGCTATTTCACTAGGAACAGTGAACATGATAGGATTTCGGATCCTACCGGCGATTGGTCGGAGGTTGTAAGGGTGAGAGATCGGGGGCCGAGGCCTAAACCGCGATGGACCACGGTGGGGCGCCGTGATCCCGCGAAGGGAGAGGGTGGCGGCGCTACAGCACCGCCGCTACAGTGCCGCGGTACTGTTCACGGAAGAGAGAAGGCGGCTAGGGTTTCTCCCGGCTCCCTGAGGAAGCCGGAAACAATAATTGTTTCTGCTTACCAAATTAGTCCCTGATCACAAGTATTTATCTCGTCTATTGAAATATGAAAATAACCCCCTGATTCTATAGAAATTATCTAGACTTAGCCACTAATACCCTTTCGCCGGCCATAATGCATGCCGGTCATAACATCTCTCCCCGCCTGCGCAAACAGCTCGTCCTCGAGCTGAAAGTCGGGGAAGTGAACACGGAAATCCTCCAAGGGCTCCCAAGTAGCGTCGTCGTTCGGAAGCCCACGCCACTGGATCAACACATGCCAGACTCCACGGCGCTGCTGCGCCCGTAACGCCCGAGCCGGCTCCGGAGACAGCCGGCCATCGACGGTCGGCGGCAGCGCACCTGGCAGTGCTAGCGGCTCCCCCCGATGGCGCTTTAGGAGGCTCACATGAAAGACATTGTGGAGCCGGGCACCCTCAGGAAGCTCCAGGCGGTATGCAACAGCGCCCACGCGTTCCAGGACCCGGAACGGCCCGGCGTAACGCGGCCCGAGCTTGTGCTTGGCGCGGGGGTCCAGCGACTGCGTAGTGCGGTGAAGTAGGCGCAGCCAGACCCAATCGTCGACGGCGAACTCGATATCGCGGTGGCCAGCGTCGTAGTACCGCTTGGCGAGCTGCTGGGCCTGTAGTAGACGTTGACGAACCTCCGCGATAATCTCGTCGCGGCCACGGAGGAGAGCGTCAGCAACCTCCGTGCGCGCCGTCCCCGGCTGGTACGGCACCATGGGCGGTGGGGGGCGGCCGTAGACGACCTCGAACGGCGACGCGCGAAGGGCGGTGTGGAAGGAAGTATTATAACAATACTCCGCCCACGAGAGCCAGTCCACCCATGCGCGAGGACGATCACCTGTAACACAGCGCAAGTACATAGCAATCACTTTGTTAACCACCTCGGACTGGCCGTCGGTCTGCGGGTGGAACGCTGTGCTGAGGCGCAACTTGACGCCCGCCATCCGGAAGAGATCACGCCAGACATGCCCGGTAAACACCGGATCCCGATCACTGACGATGGATGTGGGAAACCCGTGCAACCGGACGATGCCGTCGAAGAATGCCCGAGCGACGGAGGTGGCCGTATATGGGTGGCCCAGCGCAATGAAATGCGCATACTTCGAGAAGCGATCCACCACCGTCAAGATGACCGACTTGCCGCCCACCTTGGGGAGGCCCTCGATGAAATCCATGGAGACGTCCGCCCACACTTGGGACGGCACCTCCAAGGGCTGCAGCAGCCCGGCAGGCCGTAGAGACTCCGTCTTGTTGCGCTGGCACACCTCACAGGACCGCACCCAGTCTTGCACCAGGGTGCGATCGCCGGGAACGAAGAAGTCGGAGCGAAGGCGGTGGAGAGTCTTCTGGACGCCCTCGTGGCCAGCGGAGTGGGCCAGCGAGAGCACCTGGTGGCGCAGATCGCCGTGGTCGGGCACGAAGACGCGGCGCCCGTGGAGAAGCAGCCCGGCGTCCGAGCGCCAGGGCGCCTGCAGCTCGCCGGCCGCCAACTGCTGTTGCAGCCGCTGCGCATCAGCCGCCGTCACCGTCGCGCGGCGGATGTCATCGATGAAGGCGAAGGAGGGGCCCGAGATGGCGCACGCACTGGCGCCCCCTTCCCCGCCCGAGTCGGCCACTGACTCGGTGTTGCGGCGGGACAGGGCGTCAGCCACCGTGTTCAGCCGGCCAGGGCGGTATTCGACGGTGAAGTCGAACCCAAACAGCTTGCTGATCCATTGGTGCTGGGGTACCGTCGACAGGCGCTGGTCCAACAAAAACTTCAAACTGTAATGGTCAGTGCGGATGAGAAAATGACGACCCCAGAGGTACGGCCGCCAGTGGCGCACCGCTTGCACCAAACCAATCAATTCGCGCTCATACGCCGCCAGCTTCAAGTGACGAGCCGCGAAGGGACGGCTGAAGAAAGCGAGGGGGCCGGCGCCCTGATGCAGAACGGCACCAAACCCCACGCCCGAAGCGTCGCAGTCCACCATGAACAACTGGTCGAAATCCGGCATTTGGAGGACCGGTCCGGTAGTGAGGGCGCGCTTGAGCGCCTGGAACGCCTCCGCCGCCTCAGCGTCCCACACAAACGCGTCTCGCCGCAAGAGACGCGTAAGCGGGGCAGCGATGAGGCCGAAGTCCCGGATGAATTTCCGGTAGTAGCCGGCGAGCCCCAGGAACCCCCGGAGGGCCCGGGCGCCACGCCGCGACGGCAGCCACCTTGTCGGCGTCCATAGCGATGTCCGCAGCAGAGATTACGTGGCCAAGGTAGGCCACCGACGTCGCGCCGAAGGAGCACTTCGAGCGCTTGAGGTGCAGGCGGTGAGCACGCAGCGCGTTGAGGACGATGGCGATGTGCTGCAGATGCTCCGCCCACGATGAGCTGTAGATCAGAATGTCGTCAAAGAAGACGAGCACAAACCTTCGCAGGAGCGGTCGGAGAACGTCATTCATGAGGGCCTGGAATGTCGCCGGAGCATTGGAGAGGCCAAAGGGCATCACTAGGAACTCGTAGTGCCCGTGGTGGGTGCGGAACGCCGTCTTGGCGATGTCGTCCGGGTGCATGCGCACCTGGTGGTAGCCCGAGCGCAGATCGAGCTTAGTGAAGAATTGAGCCCCATGGAGCTCGTCAAGCAGCTCGTCCACGACCGGGATCGGGAACTTGTCCTTGGACGTCTTGGCGTTGAGGGCGCGATAGTCGATGCAGAAACGCCACGAATTGTCTGCCTTGCGGACCAGCAGCACCGGGGCTGAAAACGGCGACGTGCTGGGCCGAATAATCCCCTGAGCCAGCATATCGCGACACTGGCGCTCCAGCTCATCCTTCTGGAGGTGCGGGTACCGGTACGGGCGCACTGCCACAGGCGTCGTCCCCGGAAGGAGATGGATGCGGTGGTCGTATGAGCGGGGAGGCGGAAGGCCCTGAGGCTCGGCGAAGATGGCGGCATGCTGCTGTAGGAGGCGGTCCAGCAGGGGCTGCTCGGAGACAGCCGCCGCTGCCGCAGTGGGCGCCTGCGACGCCGCGTCGGTGGCCCCACCCTCACCGCGCCAGAAGATGCGCCTGCCCTGGCGCCAGAACGATAACGTCATCGCCTCGAAGTCCCATAGGAGAGGGCCCAAGGTCTTCAGGAAGGCGACGCCGAGGATGAAGTCGAAGCACCCCAAGTCGAGGCCGACGCACGTGATGGCGAAGGACTCGGACCCGACGACGAGGGGTACATTGCGCGCGATGCCCACACACGGAAGTCGATCTCTGTTGGCGACGGTTACGTGGAGCTGCGCACCCCCCGAGGCACAAAGACCCAGGCGGCGCATGGTGGCACTCTGAAGGTAGTTGTGGGTGGAGCCGGTGTCAAGAAGCGCTAGGAAGCGCACGCCCTTGATGGAGACCGGCAGCAGCATAGTGTTTTCCGTGCGGATGCCGGCCACCGCATGGAGGGACACCACCAAGGCGTTGGCTGCTGCAGGTTCGGCGGCCTGTTCCTCCTCCGCCGGATGAGGCTCATCAGTCGCCGCGTCGGCTGCCAGGAGGTCCTCGTCAATGTAATCATCAGCCTCCAAGTAGAAGAGCCGCGGGCACACATGGCCACGGACGTAGGGTTCGTCACAGTTGAAGCAAAGGCCCTGCCGGCGACGTTCAACCATCTCCGCCGGGGAGAGACGATGGAAAGGGCGAGCGCCAGCCGCGGGCGCCTGCTGGGTGTTGGGCGCGGCCTGCGCGGCAGGCCCGGCCTGGCCGTGGCCTCCTCCAGGGGCGCGCGGCGGTGGCAGCAGCGCCTGCCGCTGCTGTGGCCGTGGTCCCCGGAAAGGGGCCGGAGGGGTGACCGCCGCGGCGCGACGTTCAAATGCCCGGGCGAGGTACATAGCCGTCTGGAGATTCTGCGGATCGCGGAGCTCGACATCCACCTTGATGTGCTCGGGGAGACCACCCACGAACAGCTCGGCCTTCTGAGGTCCGGAGATGTTCCGAGAGTGGCAGAGTACCGCGTTGAAGCGCTGCGAGTACTCCTGAACCGTCGACAGGAAAGGCAGCCGCGCCAGCTCGGAGATACAAGTATTCCGCACGGCCGGCCCGAACTGGAGGTTGCACAAGGACCTGAAGCGATCCCACGGCGGCATGCCCTCATCTTGTTCCAGGGCGTAATACCATGTCTGTGCTGCGCCCTTAAGGTGGTAGGACGCGAGCCACGTCCGGTCGGACGCCAAGGTGCGCTGCCCGCAAAAAAACTGCTCACACCGATTGAGCCAGTTCAGCGGGTCCTCAGAGCCGTCATATGTGGCGAACTCCAGCTTGTAGAACTTCGGCGGTAGCTGGTCGGAGACGGCGTCGGCACCGGCAGCGGCCGCAGCTGCCGCTGCTGCGTCGGCCGAGGCAGACACTCCAGCGTCGGTTGCTGCCAGGGGCGCCTCCGGGATGAGAGTGCCATCCATGCCGCCGTAGAGGACGCCGGAGACCGACGGTGCGGCGTGGAACGCCGGCGCAGCTGGGCTGGCCGAGTATGGAAAGGACGGCTGCGGCGTCGTGGACGTATAGATCGGGGCCGACGTGGCCATCGCCCACGTCGGGATCGGGGACGGCGAGCGAGGGAATTGGATTTGGTGGATGGGAACAGATGACGGGCGGGGTGGGGGGTGGTGGGACGACGGCGGCGGCATGCCATACGGGTATGTGATCGCGAGGGTGGGCGTTGGCGCGGCCAGGGACGGGGGGTGGCGGTGGCATGGGGAAAAGGTGCGGAAGCGGCGGCTGTGGTGGTGACCGCTGGGCGTGGAGCAGGTCCTGGAGGACGCCCCGCACCTCCTCCATGGAGGCCTGCATGGCCGCCATGTTATGGCTCAGCCCGGCAATGGCCACCGAGGTCTGTTCCTGGGACAGGAGAACGACGGGAGCGCTCGCGCCCGCTGAGTGGGCGACGATCGCCCCAGAGGTCATGGGGACAGCGAGCGAGGTGGAGGGCGGCGGCGATGATGGGCGCGGCGGCGCGGACAGCGGAGGAAGCGAGGCCGAGGGCTGGGGACCTGACATCTCTGATACCAGGTTGATAGGATTTCGGATCCTACCGGCGATTGGTCGGAGGTTGTAAGGGTGAGAGATCGGGGGCCGAGGCCTAAACCGCGATGGACCACGGCGGGGCGCCGTGATCCCGCGAAGGGAGAGGGTGGCGGCGCTACAGCACCGCCGCTACAGTGCCGCGGTACTGTTCACGGAAGAGAGAAGGCGGCTAGGGTTTCTCCCGGCTCCCTGAGGAAGCCGGAAACAATAATTGTTTCTGCTTACCAAATTAGTCCCTGATCACAAGTATTTATCTCGTCTATTGAAATATGAAAATAACCCCCTGATTCTATAGAAATGATCTAGACTTAGCCACTAATACCCTTTCGCCGGCCATAATGCATGCCGGTCATAACAGAACAACTAAACAAAACTTATTAAAATGATTCATATTTGAGGGAAAACATGTCTATTTCCTTTTCTATGTTCAAAGAACAGAAAACTTTTCTATGCTCCTCCAAGCTTTATGTCAAATAATGGAATAGCAATTATGCAATATAACATTCTGAAATTTAGTTCAAGTAGAAGATTAATCAAAATACCAAATTATTTGTTATCTTGAAAGGGTTTAATTCTTCTAGCAATTGATGCAGAATTGGAGCAGGGAGAAGCGTTAAGGTATCTTTATAGGTGGCTTCAGAATCATCCAAAATATGGTGGCCTTGTCCCTCCGCAGTCAACTGATTCACCTTATGGTCCTGATGTAAGTACACGACTGCATGCTACTTTAAGTGTGTATGTTTCAGTTTACTCTTTTAACTTATTGCACTCTGGCATCTTCAGATTTCAGATGGGCATCAAGATTAGATGTTTTTAGCTGTAGTCGTGTCCTTTTTGCCCATTTCTAATATCTTTCAACATATTAATTTCTCTAAATAGTTTCATTCTGCCATACTAAATGTTTGTCTCATCAGGTTGTTAGATTGTTTAATGAAGCTGCTCAGATGTCACCTGAAGATGCCAGTGTTCATATAGTTCTGGGAGTCTTATACAACCTATCAAGAGAGTATGATAAAGCTATAGCTTCATTTAAGACAGCACTACAGCTCAAACCACATGACTATTCACTCTGGAACAAGCTTGGTGCTACCCAAGCAAACAGCATCCAGAGTGCTGATGCAATATTGGCGTATCAGCAGGTAATTAGCTCAGAAACATGTTTAATGTTTTAACATTGGTCTTTTTGCCCACACAACTAGCTGAATTTGTATATATTCCTGTTTATATCATGTCTGATGCCTTAAATGGCTGCTGATCCGGTATTTTGTTGGTCTTTGTCTATTCATTTTGAAGGGAATGTAAACAAGATTTCAGCATGCTGGTGTAATAAGACTTGTTTGTGTATTTGAAATCTGGAACTAATCACAATATGTTCTGTTTTCAGGCTCTAGACTTGAAACCCAACTATGTGCGTGCATGGGCGAATATGGGAATCAGCTATGCCAACCAGGTAATTCTTTTTTAATAGACTGTTATCTTCTGTGCAATTGGTTCTTTAAGAATACCACGCTTCCTGCTATGTGAAATGAGAGAATATTTTGGTTTTGATCATCTTAGTTTCTCAACAGTACAACACTAGCATAAATGTTGATGGAACTATGTATTTTTGTGAACTGGTACTTTTGCATGCATGGAAATTGGCAACAGGTATAACAAACACATGACCTGATAACCCCTATTGACGCAACTTCTTCTATGTTGCTTATGCAGGGTTTGTACGAGGATTCCATTCGATACTATGTAAGGGCAGTTGCAATGAACCCTAAAGCTGACAACGCCTGGCAATACTTGAGGATTTCTCTTAGGTATTCCTTGTGCGATTGATTTACCTACATGTGGACCTTGAAACAGGCAGCACTGATTTTAGTTAACTAATATGCCCCACCCATTTTGAACCAGCAATGCTTCACGAGCTGACATGATTGCTGCATGCGACGCCCGCAACCTTGACGCTCTTCAGAAAGAGTTTCCTCTGTGAGTCCTCCCTCCCAAGACATTAGCTATCCAGCAGAGATCTTCATCCATGGGAGGAAGCAGCACACTAGCAAGACACATGATAATGGTATCATTGGCTGCACTCATGATCATGGAAATGGACTTGGAAACCAGTAGCATCTTGTATTTGCCTGTTGATTCTTCTATTAATTTTGTTACAAAGTGTGGGGATGTATAGGGAGTAGGGAAACAACATCCAGATCCAGTTGATGTGAAGTATCATGGCAAAAGGCAATAGTGGCAAAGGAGAGACTATACATCTGTAAGTACACACTTACGGGAGGCACGACAGGAATAAAAAGAATGATTGAATAATAAATTGTTTATTTTGGGGACGAACCCCCTGCTTGTTCAATGAAGTAATAAGAAATTGTTCAATGAAGTAATAAGAAATGCAATGTTGGTGCTTCTTGGTGGTGCGCCAGTGAGCTGTTACAGGTATGTCATGTTTTGCACGAACGGGCAATACCAAAAACTAATGCGTGAATGAAACCCCGTTTTGCATCCTTTTCCATCACGGTATTGCTACCATTAAGATGTCCGGGCTCGTCTAAAAAACAAAGGCCCTGTTCGTTTGAACTTATCAATCGTATCGTTTTAGCGAAATAATAGTGTTTTTCTCTTATAATAAATCATCATCGGCCTTTTTTTAGCTAGCCGAACAGGGCTAAAATCAACTCCCGTATGCCTCGCTCCGCTCCCGAACCAGCAATGCTTCACTCAAGCAATGCACTTGGATTCTCTCCCAATCTCACAAAGATAATGGATCAACGATGAAGATGAGTGGGAGGGCTTTGGCTAAGCTCACAAGGTTGCTATGTCAATAAAAATGTGTAAAAGAGTGAGCTTGAGCCGGTCATGAGGCTTAAATAGAAGCCCCTATAAGATAAAGCCGTTATACCCCTTCACTGGGCAAAACGCGCTCTGACCGGACGCTGGCCCTCAGCGTCCGGTCGTCCGATGGACGCCACGCGTCACTTGCTTCAAACGTTGTTCGTCAGATTTCAACGGCTACGAAGCTGACCGGACGCTCTGGCAAAACTGACCGGACGCTGAAGTCCCAGCGTCCGGTCGTTTCCAGTAAGCTCCCCGAGGCGTATTTCTTCGACCGGACGCGTCCGGTCCACCTTGACCGGACACAGTCCAGCGTCCGGTGGTTAACCCTAGGCACTGTGCCGTCTTATCAGTTCGACCGGACGCATGCAGCTAGCGTCCGGTGCTTTCAGACCCAGCGTCCGGTCGGTTGACCAACGTCAGCGTCTTCGCGACCAACTCCATTTCAACTCTAACTTCTTCACCCTTGCTCAAATGTGCCAACCATCAAGTGTATCACTTTGTCCACATGTGTTAGCATATTTTCACAAATGTTTTCAAGGGGTGTTAGCACTCCACTAGATCCTAAATGCATATGCAATGAATTAGAGCGTCTAGTGGCACTTTGATAACCGCATTTCGATACGAGTTACACTCTTCTTAATAGTACGGCTATCTATCCTAAATGTGATCACACTCACTAAGTGTCTTGATCACAAAAACAAAATGCCTCCTACATTTTATACCTTTGCCTTGAGCCTTTTATTTTTCTCTTTCTTCTTTTCCAAGTTTAAGCATTTGACCATCACCATGCCATCACCATTGTCATGATCTTCACCATTGCTTCATCACTTGGAGTAGTGCTACCTATCTCATAATCATCTTGATAAACTAGGTTAGCACTTAGGGTTTTATCAATTAACCAAAACCAAACTAGAGCTTTCAATCTCCCCCTTTTTGGTAATTGATGACAACCCTTATACAAAGATATGAACTAAAGTTCATTTGAATCTATATTGCTTGCCCAAGCATATTTACCATGTGTAAAGAATATGGACAAGTTTCATGAACTCCAAATGGTAGCAATTGCTCCCCCTACATATGTGCTAAGAGTTTGGATTGTAGCTTTGCACATATGATTAGATAGGAAATATAGGAGTCAATTTCTACCAAATGATGCTAAGGTATAAGAGATGGACCTTTGAAGCGTGATACCAATCGGAGTGCACCAATATACCATCCTTAGCACCATTAGTAACTAGACATATAAAAAAACTAGAATACCCCATGAGATCAATATTACATGCAAGGGTCTAGTTTCTATAGAAAGAACATAAGTCAGTTACTTAGCATATGCATGCTAGTTTTTCATTTCAACATTCAAACCTACAACTAGCATACACCACACAAGCATGGATATTTGAAATTAAAACTTATGCCATGCAAGCAAACATATGTAATGCTCATTTAAATGCACCATACAAGTTTATGAGCTTGCTCCCCCTATTTATATGCTCAAAATTTTAATTGATCCCTTTCTTTTATCATATCTCCCCCCATGTCAAATACTCCCCTATCACTCATATCTTTGTTTTCTCTCCCCCTTTGTCATCAATGACCACAAAGGCTTGAAGTAGAGATAGGTTCAAATTATAGATAGATTGGGGTAAAACCATGTGAAATGCGGATCATTTTTCCAATTTGGTTCAATCTAGATTACTTGTAAAAGATATTTAACTCGGTTTGATCCAAGGACAAGCTTCTTCACACCTCCAAATAAGGGTTATCTTGTACCATGTTGAGTTAAACACTTATAGCTCATTTTCTAAATCAAACACTAGGTTTACAAGCCCATAAATATGTCATATGCTACCACTAGATCATTTTAAACATACAAGCAATAGTGGTACCATACAAGCATCAAATTCATTTGATTTTTATGAATGCGCCTATTCAAATGTGAAATATGTCTAGATGCACTAATCATGTCCTTACCAAAGATGTATGCCATGCCAATCAACTTTTACCTTGGATTGCTCGAAGGAGAGGCATGTCATATAATGGGGTTGCATCAACACATATTGGAGAAGTTAAGTATGTTCAATTCATTCCTTAGCTTGCAAAACATCTTCTCATCAAGTGGCTTGGTGAATATGTTGGCAAGTTGATCTTCGGTGCCCACACTCTCTATGCAAATATCTCCTTTTTGTTGGTGATCTCTTATGAAGTGATGACGAACATCTATATGCTTTGTTCTTGAGTGTTGAACCGGGTTGTTGGTGAGCTTTATGGCACTTTCATTGTCACATAGCAATGGCACTTGCTTGAACTTGATTCCAAAGTCACTCAAAGTAGCCTTCATCCAAAGTAATTGAGCACAACAACTACCGGCCGAAATATACTCCGCTTCGGTGGTTGAAAGTGCTACACTATTTTGCTTTTTTGATGACCAAAATACAAGTGATCTTTCCAATAGTTGACATATGCCCGATGTGCTCTTTCTCTCAACTTTGCATCCCGTATAATCGGAGTCCGAATATCCAATCAACTCAAATCTTGCTCCTTTGGGATACTATAATCCAACATGTTGTGTATGCTTCAAATACCTCAATATTCTCTTAGTTGCCTTCAAATGACTTTCTCTTGGTGAGGCTTGAAATCTAGCACACATGCATACACTAAACATCATATCTGGCCTTAATACGGTCACATAGAGTAGGCTTCCAATCATAGACTGATATATCTTTTGATCCACCATGTTACCACTAGCATCACTATCCAAGCTTCCACTTGTCCCCATTGGTATACTAATAGCTTTAGTCTCATCCATTTTAAACTTCTTGAGCATGTGCTTGATATACTTGCCTTGACTCACAAATGTGCCATTCTTCATTTGCTTGATTTGAAGACCAAGGAAGTAACTAAGTTCTCTAATCATAGACATCTCAAACTCACTTGCCATTATCTTGCCAAACTCCTCACAAAATTCTTGATTTGTTGATCCAAAGATGATATCATCAACATAGATTTGCATTACAAACAAGTCACTTCCAAGCTTCTTGGTGAAGAGAGTGGTGTCAACCTTTCCCATCTTGAATCCCTTAGAGAGTAGGAAATCCCTCAATCTCTCATACCATGCTCTAGGTGCTTGTTTCAATCCATACAAAGCCTTTCTCAACTTGTAGACATGGTTGGGTTTCTTCTCATCTTCAAAATCGGGAGGTTGCTCAACATACACAAGCTCATTGATGTACCCATTTAGAAATATACTTTTCACATCCATTTGGTATAACTTGATGTTGTGGGCACAAGCATAAGCTAGCAATATCCTAATTGCTTCCAATCTTGCAACCGGGGCATATGTTTCTCTAAAGTCAAGACATTCAACTTGAGTGTAACCTTGAGCCACTAATCTTGCTTTGTTCCTTATTACTATCCCATCTTGATCTTGCTTGTTCCAAAAGACCCACTTAGTTTCAATCACATTATGATCCTTAGGCCTCTCAACTAAATCCCATACTTGGTTTCTTGTGAAGTTATTTAGCTCTTCATACATAACATTTATCCAATCAACATCCCTCAAAGCTTCATCTATCTTCTTAGGTTCAATGGATGACACAAATGAGAAATGCTCACAAAATGAGGCCAATCTTGATCTTATTTGCACACCTCTTGAAATATCACCAATGATAATGTCCAATAAATGATTTCTTGCAACATTGGTTGGTTGAAGCACTTGCACTTGATTGCTAGCATTTGATTGATCACTTGGTTGAGATGATGAACTAACCATTTGTTGATCTTGCACATTGCCATTACTAGTGCTTGCTTGGATTTGATCATGAGAACCACTAGCTTGCACATTTGAGTTAGAGAGCACTTGATTCTTGTCATCTTCAACATCAATCACCTCTCTAGGCCTTAACTCATCAATGTCCATGTTCTTCATTGCATTGATCAATTGAGTGCCTCTTACATCATCTAGATTCTCATCTTCCTCTTGGGAGCCATTTGTTTCATCAAACTCCATATCATAAACCTCCTCAAGAGTGCCACTAGCCACATTCTAAACTCTATAAGCTTTGCTAGTAGTGGAGTAACCAAGCAAGAAACCTTTATCACATTTCTTTTCAAACTTGCTCAATCTAGTGCCTTTCTTCAATATATAACATTTACAACCAAAAACTCAAAAGTATGCTATGTTGGGCTTTCTTCCATTCAAAAGCTCATAGGGTGTCTTCTCCATCATGGGGTGACAATAGAGTCGGTTGCTATAATAGCAAGCCATGTTGATTGCTTCGGCCCAAAATGAATGACTCACATTGTACTCACTCAACATTGATCTTGCCATATCAATCAAGATTCTATTCTTTCTTTCAACTAGCCCATTTGATTGAGGAGTATACTTGGGCGAGAATTGATGTCTAATTCTAAATTTATCACATAACTCATTAATTCTAGTGTTTTTGAACTCACTACCATTGTCACTTCTAACTTTCTTGATGGTTGTTTCAAACTCATTATGAATACCCTTGACAAAAGATTTGAATGTTGCAAACACATCACTCTTATCACCAAAAAAGAATACCCATATGTATCTAGTGAAATCGTCCACAATCACAAATCTATATTTGTTTCCACCAATGCTAGTGTATGTGATTGGTCCAAACAAGTCCATATGCATCAACTCAAATGCCTTGGATTTACTCATCATGCTCTTCTTAGGATGTGTATTCCTAACTTGCTTTCCGGCTTGACATGCACTACATAGTTTATCCTTCTCAAATGTGACATCTTTCAAGCCTCTAACTAAGTCATGCTTAATCAATTTGTTCAATTATTTTATTCTAACATGACCAAGCCTTCTATGTCATAACCAACCCATGCTAGACTTAGTGATCAAACATGTTGACAATTGAGCTTCTCTAGCATTGAAATTAACTAAGTATAGATTCTCATATCTAAATCCTTTGAATATCAAGTTAGAGCTATCTACACTTATGATCTCTACATCATCCACACTAAATATGCACTTGAAACCAAGATCACACAATTGAGCTACCGACAATAGGTTGAAGTTCAAGCTCTCTACTAGTAGCACATTGGAAATGCTCAAATCATTGGATATTGCAATCTTACCAAGCCCTTTGACCTTGCCTTTGCCATTGTCACCAAATGTGATACTATCAATCCTATTGCTCTTGCTTTCATTGATTAAATTGAATATTCTTGAATCACCGGTCATGTGTTGTGTGCACCCACTATCAAGCACCTAATGCCTTCCTCTGGCTTTATAATTGACCTACAAAAGAAGATCAATTTCTTTTAGGTACCCAAACTTGCTTGGGTCCTTGTAGGTTAGTTACCAAGGTCTTTGGTACCCAAATGGCCTTCTTCTTTGGGCCCATAATTGGTGTACCAATGAACTTAGCCTTCACACAATTGGTACCCTTATAAAGCATATAACAAGAACCAAATTTAATTGAGGATACATTAGGTAGCTTGTTCTTGTTGTTCTTGTAATTTTGCTCTATATGCCCAACTTGCTTGCATCTATTACAAAACCGACCATTGCCCTTCACAAAGCTAGCTTTGGGAGTGACAAAGGCCGCCTTGCCTTTCTTGGGGGTATAACCTAATCCCTTTTTGTTGAGAGAAAATCTTTGGCTACCCAAGCACTTTAGCAAGTGGGCTTTTCCACCATAGGCATTGCCTAAGGCACGAGTGAGCTCATTTACCTACTTCTTAAGGTTCTTATTTTCTACCATTAGTGATATATCATTCATAGGTGGAGTAGTAATGATTTTGCTACAAGAAGTATTAGCGGGAGCAACAAAAATAGATTCATCAATAAGATCATATGTTAGTCCCACATCACATGATATGGTCACTTGCTCCTTCTTGACTTCCTCCACTTTGACTTGCTCAATGAGAGAGGAGTGAGCCTTTTCAAGCTTAGAGTGAGCTTTACCAAGCTTCTCATGGGCTTTTATTAGCCTCTCATGAGTGGCATTGAGCTCATCAAAGGATTGTTCAAGAGATTTTAGCTTCTTACGTAATTCTTTGCACTCTTTTCTCTTCATCTCATTGCAAGCGTGCACTTGCTCACACATATCCAAGAGCTCCTCCTTGGTGTACTCCTCATCATCGTCATCATCATCCCTACAAGAATCACTTTCACATTCATCATCACTCTCATCATATTTTACCTTGGTAGGCTTTGCCATGAGGCATGTCGATAGAGTGTCGAAGATGGATAGCTTCTTGATGGTGATGCTTGCTAATGCTCTTTTGAGATGTTTCTTGTCATCATCACTAGAGCTATCATCATCCGAAGAGCCATCACTATCCCATGTGACCACATAGCCTCCACCTTTCTTCTTCTTTTGAAAGGTCATTCTCTTCTCCTTCTTCTCCTTCTTTTCTTTCTTATCCTTGTTGTGCTTCTTCTTCTCATCCTCATTATTGTCACTATTGTAAGGACAATTTGCTACAACATGATCGGGGCTCTTGCAATTATAGCATCTTCTCACATATTCTTTGTTCTTAGTGTGATCTCTTCTCTTTCTTGCACCATAGCCCTTCTTCTTCATAAACTTGCCCATCTTGCGAACAAAGAGAGCCATAGCTTCATCATCAATACCACTAAGATCATCATCACTTGATTCTTTCTTGGACTTGCCCTTGTTCTTTGATGATGATGAGCTAGCCTTGAATGCTATGCTTTTCTTCTTCTTGTCTTCTTCTTCCTTCTTGTCATCCTTGTCATCCTCCTCTCTTTCCACACAGTATATCTCTTGTGTCATGACATCACCTAGTACTTGGTTGGGGGTAATGTCCTTCAATCCTCCTCTTATGATGAGCAATCTTAACATCTCAAATCTTGGAGGTAGGCACATCAAGAACCGGTGAGAGACATCATTATTCTTGATCTTTTCTCCCAAAGCCTTCAAGTCATTGACAATTACTTGTAACCGATGGAACATCTCCGGAATGCTCTCATCATCTTTTATTTTGAAGCTTGTCAACTTGTCCTTGAGAATATACAACTTGGCACTCTTCACCTTCGGTGTGCCCTCATAAGTTTCCTCTAATATTGTCCACACCTCATTAGTTCTCTCACAATCCTTGATTTGCTCAAACACCTTGGAATCAATGGCATTGTATATGGTGTTGAGAGCCATTGTATTGCATTGCTTGTTGGTTCTATCTTGGTTGGTGGGATTGTTGGGATCAATGATAGCATAATTATTTTCGGTCACTTCCCATACTTGATCATTGATTGAACCAAGATATATTTTCATCTTTATCTTCCAATAGTCATAGCTTGTGCCATCAAAGAAAGGTGGTTTGTCCCCCATATGATTGAACACAACTTGAGCCATAATTTGACACCGAGGTTGTTAAGCCTTCAATCAAACGGTGACCACAGCTCCGATACCACTTGAAAGGTCCTAATATGGCTAGAGGAGGGTGAATAGCCTATTTAAAAATCTACAAATCAACTAGAGTAATTTGATTAGTATGACAAATAGCGTAATGTAAACTTGCTCTAGCTCTACAAGGGTTGCAATCCACCTATCCCACAATTCTAGTCGCAATGATTACTTAGGCACACAAACTTGCTATGTAAATACTCACTAAGAGCTCTCAATCTTGCTACTCTAAAGAGCTTAACTAGATGAATGTAAATAATAAAGCAAGCTCTCAATTCTAATTACACTAAAGAGCTTGTGTCAACTAGTTTGCAAGAGTGTAAATAAATGAGTAGGGTGATTATACCGACGTGTAGGGGATGAACCAATCATAAGATGAATATGTAGCCAATCATCAGGAGAATGCCAAAGATAAGAGACAATCGATTTTCTCCCGAGGTTCACGTGCTTGCCAACACGCTACGTCCCCGTTGTGTCGACCAGCACTTGGTGGTTCGGTGGCTAAGAGGTGTTTCACAAACCTCGTCCACATGATAGGACACCGCAAGAACCGATCCAGAAGTGAGGTAACTCAATGATACGAGCAATTTACTAGAGTTACCTTTCGACGATCCGCCGGGGAAGGTACAACTCCCCTCACAATCATCGGAGACGGCCACGAACAATCACTAACTCGTGCCTATCCTCCACCGCTGCATTGAGCCGTCTAGGTGGTGGCAACCACCAAGAGTAACAAGCGAAATCCGCAGCGCAACACGAATACTAAGTGCCTCTGGATGCAATCACTCAAGCAATGCACTTGGATTCTCTCCCAATCTCACAAAGATGATGGATCAATGATGAAGATGAGTGGGAGGGCTTTGGCTAAGCTCACAAGGTTGTTATGTCAATGAAAATATACAAGAGAGTGAGCTTGAGCCGGTCATGAGGCTTAAATAGAAGCTCCCATAAGATAGAGCCGTTATACCCCTTCACTAGGCAAAACGTGCTCTGACCGGACGCTCCGGTCAGACTGACCGGACGCTGGCCCTCAGCGTCCGGTCGTCCGATGGACGCCACGCGTCACTTGCTTCAAACGCTGTTCGTCAGATTTCAATGGCTACGAAGCTGACCGGACACTCCGGCAAAACTGACCGGACGCTGAAGCCCCAGCGTCCGGTCGTTTCCAGTAAGCTCCCCGAGGCGTATTTCTTCCACCGGACGAGTCCGGTCCACCTTGACCGGACACAGTCCAGCGTCCGGTGGTTAACCCTAGGCACTGTGCCGTTTTATCAGTTCGACCGGACGCATGCAGCCAGCGTCCGGTGCTTTCAGACCCAGCGTCCGATCAGTTGACCAACGCCAGCGTCTTCGCGACCAACTCTATTTCAACTCTAACTTCTTCACCCTTGCTCAAATGTGCCAACCATCAAGTGTATCACCTTGTGCACATATGTTAGCATATTTTTACAAATGTTTTCAAGGGGTGTTAGCACTCTACTAGATCCTAAATGCATATGCAATGAATTAGAGCGTCTAGTGGCACTTTGATAACCGTATTTCGATACGAGTTAACTCCTCTTAATAGTACGACTATCTATCCTAAATGTGATCACACTCACTAAATGTCTTGATCACAAAAACAAAATGCCTCCTACATTTTATACCTTTGCCTTGAGCCTTTTGTTTTTCTCTTTCTTCTTTTCCAAGTTTAAACATTTGACCATCACCATGCCATCACCATTGTCATGATGTTCACCATTGCTTCATCACTTGAAGTAGTGCTACCTATCTCATAATCATCTTGATAAACTAGGTTAGCACTTAAGGTTTCATCAATTAACCAAAACCAAACTAGAGCTTTCAGAGGCTCTCCTTCACCCCAGCGCGGTGCCCCCCCCCCCCCCCCCCCCCCCCCCGGCGGCGCCCTCTGTGACCCCGGCGACCGAGCTCCTCCCACGCTAGCAACCATGGCGTTCCACACCCTCCATCCCCCCACCGTTGCCACCGGCTCCGACCTCGCCGGCTGGAATCGACCGGCCTAGGCTTTTCGTCCCCTATGTTGCAAATATATGTTTCAGGTGTTTCAGTCATTTCAAAGGTATGTTGCAGTTGTTTCTTATGGATGTTGCAAAAGTAGACCAGGGGATGTTGCAAATGTTGCAAGTGGTTCAGAAGCATGTTGGAAGCATTTGTTCAAAATATTTCATCTGTTTCCAGACGCATGTTGCAATCTTTTTTTATTTGGATGTTGCATATGTTTTCACACATGTTGCAAACATTATGTTCTAAATATTTCAGTCTTATGTTACAGTAAGTGTTTTTTTATATTACAATTATTTATCTGGATGTTGCATATGTTTCACACATATGTTGCAAGCATATGTCCCGAATGTTTCATCTATTTTTTCAAATGTACGAGTGTTTAATGATGTAAATGTAATGCGCACACGCAAAGCAATTCTGTCTAAGAAAAGAAGATGGAACTTTTGTGCCTACTTGACAAAATGATCTGCAACTAGAACAGACGTAGTAGTTTTTTTAGAACTAAAAGATTATAGGCGCTATGAAACATATAAAAGTGAAAAAGGGAGAAATGCAAAGATTGGGATAGCCATTACAGAGGGATGTATATAGGACTTCAGGAGTGGACTGAAGCAAAAGGAGCTTTCAAACCGAGTTCAACGAGCTGAACCAAAATTAATTTCCATGTCCACGTCACGGGGTCCCGGAATGTTGGCCCGTCAATGAAAAGGCGGAGATTTACCCATATACTCCGCCCGTATATAAGATTTTTTTTTACAGTGCCAACCCTGAAGAACGTCAGCAATATCAAATCTGAGGCAATCATTCTTATGGGCGGTTTAAGCCAAATTCTGTATCAAAATTGTAGATAAAATTGCTGTTACTGAAAGAAGACAGCTGTTTTACATAGCTCTCGACTTTTCACGTACAATACTTTGACGGCAAGACGAGTCAAGCAAACAACAAAACAGTACAGCAGGAAATTCACCGCCTGAAGGCATTGCCCTCGGCATCACGGCCACCCTGCGAGTAAAAAGCGCGGCGCCTGATGCTCTCTTCAATTGTGGCACTGCCACCCTTATCTGTTCCAAATATGCTCTTCTTTTCATCTTCCAAGAAGTTCTTCCCTTTGAACTGGTTCGCATTCACAGTTGCTGCCTCTTTAGCATCATCGTCAGCAGCTTTCTTGAGCCTCTTCCACCTCTGCTCCTCATGGACCTCAGCATCAGCCTCCATCTGGCGCACCCGAGCTAACCTCTCCTCTTCTGACATATGGTGGACACCACCCCGTTGACGGTTGAATGACGGACCATTGTTCCTGCCATGTCCGCTTTCTTGCCTCGTCTGCTCGCCAGAGCTTTGTTCAGAGCGGGAACGGTGTTCAGAAGTGGAATTCCCAGTTTTGTGGCCATCACCCACTCTTTTGGGCCTAGAGTCTGGACCATCATGCTTTGAGTTTGCATGATGGCGGTCTGGAGGTGAATGATGTCTCCTTTTCCTATCATCAGCATCAGAGCGATCATATCTTGGACGGTCAACATAGCTTCTTTCCCTTGGTTTCTCATCATCCTGCCATCTTCCTCTTGGTTCATCATCGTCTTGCCGTCTTCCCCTTGGTTCATCGTCGTCCTGCCATCTTCTCCTTGGTTCATCGTTGTCCTGCCGTCTACTCCTTGGTTCACCGTCGTCCTGCCGTCTTCCCCTTGGTTCATCGCCGTCCTGCTGTCTTCTCCTTGGTTCATTGTCGTCCTGCAGTCGTCTTCTTGGTTCACCATCATCCTGACGTCTTCTCCTTGGTTCATCCTCGTCATGTCGTCTTCTCCTCGGTTCATCGTCTTCTGATACATCGTGCTTTCTTCTCTGTGGTTCATCATTGTCTGAATCTGATGAATCTTCTCTGTGCTGCTTCTTATGCCTGGACCTGTTCTCTTCTTTCTTATGGTCAAGAGAAGAATGAGCTCTCTTCCTTCTCTCATCCTTGCCATCACTTATTTCATCTGAATCCAAATTCTCATCTGAGTGATGCCTCTTACTATTTGACTTATGGTGGCGATGCTTCTTGTGCTTTTTCTTCTCTTTCTTCTCTTCTTTTTGCTTTTTCTCAGCTTCAACCTACACAAGAGCAAGATTGTGTCAGGGAGCGTGTTCAAAATGAAAATGCTTTAAGAATGGATGCTGAGCTTTACAAAAAGCAGATTCCCTAGGGTGTACCCAGTGCAGAGAGCTCCCGCTCTATGCGGGATCTGGGGAAGGGTGTCAGTGGCAAGCCTTACCCTCGCCTGTGCAATGCGAGGAGACCGCGACTCGAACCCAGGACCTTCCGGTCACAGGCGGTAAGACTCTACCGCTTGCACCAGGCCCGCCCTTCAAAAAGCAGATTCCCTAAAACCAAATTCAGCAAACCACACAAATGTTACTTGGATCAGTGTTATATGGACTTGCGAGTCCAAAATTTGTTTGCTGTAACATTTCGTATCCCCGCGTGGACATGCACCAGATTTGTCTCTGGCAAGTTCAAGCAGAGAGCCTAGGAAAGAGCCAGCATACGAGAAGGGCACTGGAGAGATGAGGCAGGCACAGGCAACTCATTTTGCTAACCAGAGGTGCAAAGAGGCTGCACCCACCAAGAGAGCAATGGGAAGAAATGGAATCAGTTACTTGTTCTGTGTTATGTTGTTAATTAGCTGCCTGCTCTGCCCCAAAAGATTTAAATTGACTTTACAGATTTTTTAAAAAAAAATACATATGTGCTAGAAATCCTCTAGTCCTATTTTCGAGTTTGCTGAATCATGCACCCGAACCCAAGGCCGACTCCTACACTCAAACATGTGTCTACTGCCAAGTAATTTGCGAATAACTAAAATTTATTTTCACAAAGTTAGAAATTTGAGGGTTTTTTTTTAATAAAAAAAACGATTACTAGTTACTTGTAAAAAAAAAAGGCTTTGGGTATCCAACTTCTTGACAAACCAATATAGTATCCTCCGCCTCCCTTGCATTCAACAAATCTCACCTATCAAAGGTTACTACGATTGTTTTCTGGAAACTTATTTATGAACTTGTGATCCCAAACCAACAATTGCAAACCATCTGTCAACAAGTTTGACTCTAGTTAAGCTACTCAAAGATTCCACATTATAAAAGGAAAGGAGAACTTACAGTTTTCTTTATCTCGGCCATCTTGATTGGATTGTTTTTAATCCTTGCAATTGCATCCTGCTCCCGCTGCCTTATTAGGAGTAGAGGATCAGAGTGGAGCTTTCTCCATGTATCATTTGCAGATTGGGGTTTATCCTCAAATAAAGCTCCTGGTGTAGCTGCCTGAAACGTGCAAAGGAAAATGAAGAAATGTGACTATTAGATCATATTTTCACCATGATAGCAATTCAAAAACAGGAAATCAGTAGAAGTGTAACTCAAGGTAAAAATCAAGTTTAAACAAGAAACTGAGTGAAACCTTGAAACCATGCTCATGTTGCTTAACACAAATAACTGTTGTTAGCATGCAAGTTTAGTGAATGTAACCCAGTGTTCAGTTCAAGGATTCACTACTAGGAGGCCACATCTGTGCTGCATCTCTATCACTTAATTCTGTAGATATGTTTAATAAAAGAAGTGATGCAATGCAACAAAAACACTACTAAAACAGCATATATGTCAGCATCAACATATTCCATGATATTTTCTTAAAAGACTTAAATACTACAGACGCAAAATAAATCGTTCTGAGTGCGCATAACATGCAATATAGTATGAAATAAGCTAACAATATTCTACCACAACCACCATCCGACAGCAATAATCAGGCATTACTCTTATTTATCTTGATGTTTCTTACTCAATATATCATTGGCAAGAACACACTTTATCTGTTCCCGCTTTGAATTACACTGAATTCAGCTGATCCGCACACGCAGATGAACTACAATCAATGTTGAGGCAGGAATAAGTACCTTGGAAGAATCAGCCGCACTCGCCTGTGCAGAAGTGGACGCAGCAGATGCCCCCGGTGCAGATTGTTGCAGCGCCTGGAACCCTTCGGAGCTCTTGCCGACGGCCAACCCCGACTCGTAGAGGAAGTCCAGCCTCTCCTGCGCCCTGTACCAGCCATCGCGCGATTAGCACATCAGACGAAGCCAGAAATGGCCCGAACCCCATCGAATCGAAGCGAAACCCTAGCCGGACGTACCGACCGCCCTATCAGATCCAACCGAACGAAAGAGAGAAGGATGAAAGGAAAAAAAAAATCACTTACGGCCTGAGGCCGGCGCGCTCCTGCATGGCCCGGAACTCGGCCTTCTCCTTCTCGGCGGCGACCTGCTTCTTGAGCTCCTCCGTCTTGCGGCTCTCCGCCTCCTCCGCCTGCTCCGCCTTCCATACCCGCTCGATGTTGCGGAGGGACCCCGTGTGCCACCCCTTCTTGTTCAGGAACTTGAGCGCCATGGCTGGTGCCCCGCCTCTGCCCCTCCCACTGGAAACCCTAACCCTAACCCTAGCGGCGGGCTGGCCTCCCTCCTTCCTCCCTGGCGACCGGAACGAGGGAGACGAGACGAGACGACGCGGTAGCGAGAAGAGAAGGTGAGAATTGAGATCGGGACGGTAGGCCACGACTTGTTTTTGTGTGGGGCCCGACCCACCACCTCACCTCATACAAGTATACGCCTTCCACGAAAGAAAACGTATCCTAGGTGAAAAGGTTTTGGGGGGCAAAAATTCTTTTGATCCGCAACAGCTATTCACAAAGTCCCACCAAAACCGATTTTTTGCCCACCCCAAACTTTGAAAACCGCTTGTTTAGTTGTTTTCACACCTACTAAGAGTATAAGTCAATTTCACCGTGAATAATGTAACGCCACATTAAATAAAACTACCGTACAAGTCTGCCCGGAGTGCAAGAACAAAATGATTAACACTAGAGAAGGATCAAAATCCAGTTTTATATATGAGCTTTATTCAGAGCATGATCAATGTAGCTAGAAGCCGTAGTGGATACCGTCACAACACAACAGTCTTCTACAGTATCTGAAGTTCATAAGTTGCAGCGGCAACTGCAGTGAACATGCTACATGTTTTTTCCTTTTCTTTTTTTTAATATTTGAGGGATCTAAGAGCAACTCCAGCAATAGCCCACAAAACACGGCTCTCACTTTTTACTTGAGAGCTCTCTCTACTTTTGAGGGCCCTGTTTCACTGCACTCCGGTAGGATCTCACAAAATAGTGTCCTCAAATTCATTCTAATAAAGAATAACACATATAACCCACTTGTCATCCTCTTTCATATCTTCTTCTTCTTGTTGTATCTTCTCTCCATTGGCGAACACGGCCATGCTAGCAGCAGGCGAAAAGGATTCCGACATGAAGGGATATGCCTTGCAACTCCGAATGGGAGAGGCACAACCAAGGAGAGGCTCCGACGGGGAGAGTCATCGCCTGGGATGTCGATGGGGAGGGGAAGGAGTTGGGGGGCGCAACCTCTCTACCGTCGGCCTACTCGGGCGACGCGTAGATGAGGATGGGTGGCGTCAGGGTTGCCACATTGTTTGCTTGCTCGAGGAAAGCGAGGTGACGCGCGTGAACTGATAGGGGAAGCGGGGCGGCACGCAGACGGGAGAAGGAAGCGTGCAAACCGAAACTACCAAAAAGGATGATTCGAGAGTTTGGTCCAGGGCCTCTAGGAATGAGGGGTGGGAGGGTGGTTTGAAGCCCTCTCAATTTTGAGAACCCTAGTGAGGGCCCTATTGAAGTGCAGTTTTTAGCTCTGAATAGTCAAAAATAAGATGAGTGTTTAAGTAGAGGAATGCTGGAGTGGCTCTAAAGCACTTGTTTCAGGGTTGGTTGTGGTTACATAGCTGGTTGTCTCGGGCCGGCTGCTATGGTTATTGGGCCGAACAAGCACACCTATCTTTCTATTGGCCCATCTGTAATTGGGCTTTTCTCTAAGAACATTTGAGAGCTAAAGCCCATTTCCTTTTTATGTGATATATAAACGCCCTTAAAATTCGAAGACGATGATACAACAATCAAGACTGACTGCAAAAACAATGTCTTGAGAATAATCCGCATTTCACAGGCAAACTATAAACTAAATAAGATGAACAAAATGGTGACCTAATAATACAAATATAGTACTGGATTTGTCTTTGTTTAAAACTTTTAATAGTCTCGGGCGGCAGGCGAGCATCCCATCCAACGTCAGGAGGTACTGCATGTTCTACAAAAGAAGCTTCTCACAGAACAAAAACTTTCTTATGCACAAACGGACACAGAGAAGCCCAAGCATGGAACACCTTCCTGGCAAAAGGCACAATAATGAACAAACAATCTGGAACGCCCATGCCTGCCGTCAAAACAATCTGAGGAAGCCTAAAAATCAGCTAGAACGAATTCCCTGAGACCGAAGGATTTTACACGCGCCTGGCCGAAAAATGCCAGTACTGGGTTGAGCCGCGCCTCTGCAAGAACCCCCACCTCAACTCGGTGAAGAATTCTAGGGGAGCTTCCTCACCGCCGCTTCCTCCAGCTGGTCGATCTCTTGTCGCCAGACAGTATTCTGGGGAGGTTCAGGAGGGAATTCACCCGCGTCACGCCTTCAAGCGCGGACCATTCCTCTTCCTCGTTTGTCGATATGCAATCTGCCAGGCTGCGAGCAGACCCGCACCTTTCAGACTCCTTCAAGATGGGCGGTTCGTCGACCGGTACAATCTCATCGACCTCCCTTAATGTGGTGGAGTGTTGCAATGTGGCCTCCGCACTGTGCTCTGCACTGGATACATGTACACTAGCATCTGCAATCTCTTCATCGACCTCTGCACTGGCATCCTGTGTGGAAACCTCCTCCCCGGTGGGTTCTGCTGTCTCCACACTGGGTTCACTCTCTTGAACCGAGTCAGCTGACTTCTCATGATCCAAGAATAAGCAGACAACAGCACAGTCATCACTCTTGGATGTTGGGAACTTCAACCTCCACGATCTGACAGCACAGTCAACAAGAGCCCTGGCTGCCGTTGCCTGAGATGGGGCTGATGCTACAATGTCAACAGCCTCCTTATTTGATAGAACGTCCCATACCTACATGCATTGAGCTTTACGATTATGAGAAAGTTGATGCAGATCTGTGAAGGTGCTAAAAAGATAGCTACTCCAAGCAGGGACTGCAAATTAAAGACATGATGTATTGGCTGGTGAGTTCCTAGATCGAGCAGTATTTTAAGAATCTAAGATGATTAGCATACCCCATCGGTGGCTAGTATTATAAATTCATCCTTTTCGGTAAGACGGCGATACGATATCTCTGGAACAGATATTAAACCATAATCTTTAAGGCAGAAGTCTCCGAAAGCTCTTGCCATTGCCAATCCAGGAGAGTCGTTATTTGGCAACCATACTCTGGCAACTTCTGGCTCATCCTGAAGAGCAAAAACTCGTCCTTTACATTGTTGTATCCTCGCAGCTTCCCCTTGAAAAGAAGAAATAAAGATTAAATATTTCGACAACCCAAAGGAAACATCAATCTGGACAAGCATCTTATTCGCATCATAGTTCGATCAAAGGCACCTCGAGGACAGAAAGGAAACAAATATCAAATATGCAGATTACGACGGTCTTCAGGGCCAATGAAATGATCAAAATGAGAATTGAACGTACTGGGAAGGTTAGGCTTCAAATCAACTGTGAGTTGCAGAGCAGTTAGATTGTTAGAGGCGTCTCTTGTCCCCATAATTGCTCTTGAGTCCCCAAGATTTCCAATTACAAGGTCCAATCCCTAACAAAAACATGTCCAGCTCTTCAGTAATTTAGTTGTACTTCTACCACTTTTCTCAAAAGCTTCAGTATGTGCAAACGCCAAGGCAAGTTTTGAAGTATCAATCACCTGTTTCACCAATGTTACTGCTGTAGATCCACTGCAGAAACAGTCAACTGTGGGATGCAGCTTGAGTTCCTTGTCCATCAATTTGAAAGCTTTTAGGTAAGATTTCTTAAGTGGAAGAAACGTCTCAGGAAGCTTTTCAGTGTCATCACCATCACCCCATTCATCATCAACAATAGAACCTGTTTCTTCGGAGTTGATACTTTCAGAGATGCTTCCATTTTGATGAGGACTAGAGCCCCCATTAGCACTAGTTTGCCATTGTGTGCGCAACTTGACAGGAAGTGAATCTCTAACTTTCTTGGCAACAAAATGACCGTATGGCCCATGGCCATCAAACACACCACAGAAGATGCTGTCACTTGAATTAAAACTCTGCAGTGACAAATAAAAAAAAAACAATTTCATACAATAGTCAAGTAATAGCATTTATTGCCCTATAAATTTGTATCCAATAGTCCAATCAGGTAGTAATGTCAGCGAAAAGTAGATAGGCTGATTGACAGGGTTTCAACAGACTCTGCTGGTTGCATTTTATTTGTCCACTAGTTGCAGTATTAAAAGAAAAACATCAACAAAGAATACTATGGAGAAAATCAGTAGCTAAGCAAAGAAAAAGGTGGAAAAAAACTATCACATGGACACCCAATCATCCATGGAACAGAACTAGCAAACTTAGGAATGATGACACACGATAATATAAAGTGAGTAGGCCTGTTTCACACTGCAACTGGCTATCTTTGAACTATGAAATATTCCTACACTACATTAAGAAAAATCCTATCAGCAGGCAAATCGATCTGCAACACTGTCACGTGAATAATGTAAAATGTTCAAAGATCAATAGAAAAATATGAACTCTGGTACACAATGGGCATTATACATAAAACAAAAAATGAGAAATCTTATTGAAGAGTAAAACTGAAACCTCATGATGGAAACAAAAGCCCATCACCCAATTCTAAGTTCCAACAAAACTAAAAAAAGAAATGAAAAGGAAGTACCTCATTCTAATTAAGGAAGTACCTATTTGCCTTGATTATTAGCTATCGATAGCACCATTCTGAGAATCTATAGGCATAAAGTCTTTTTATTGTCTCCTGAAGAACATGATTCGCAATGCAACTTAGAGAGAGGCTGCCTTTACTTCTTTGACTTGTGCTCAATGTTTTCAGGTTGTCTGGTCGAACCTGGTCGCCATGGGACCGACCAGGAGACTAACCACGATTAGTCGTCAACCCTGGTCGTCCATCTAGTCGTCCATGTATATCAGGACATATACCTATATATATATACCTCTATATATACTATATAGTATACACAATAAAGCAAGCATCAAGACTGCATTAGTGTTTAGCTGGTGACACTAATGCAGTCTTGATCTTGACGCACCTGAACAGCAGCACTGCTGCAGTAGCAAAATAACTAACATTTAGCAGACCTTAGCAGCCACACAGCCAGCATATTACATAATCAAATTAACTCAGTACAGATAAGCTAAAGTGTTCAACACAAAGTCATAAACATTGACATTCAAAAGTCCCACATGTCCGCCCAGTTAAACAGGCCCAAAAACAGAGTAACCAAACTGGTTGTCCCTGTCCTAGTCGGACGACTAATCGTGATTAGTCGTCGACTAATCGGACAACCAGCCTTTCTGGTCGAGCTAATCGAGTCGGTCCTCCTAATCGAACACCAGGGACCGACCAGGACAACTAATCGTGATTAATCACGATTAACCGGACGACCTGAAAACATTGCTTGTGCTAAACTAAAGTGTACAGATATTCTTTAATACTCACAAGATAGCAACCTTACATACGTTAGCTAGGTCTAAAAATTGTGAGGCCATCCATAGGTCAATTTCACGCTCTCTCACTGCTATACTCAACTTATGAGATAAGGCTCACAACCTAATGTGTAATAGAATCGATTTTTCTTACCAGTTGCTTACTAATGAAACTAAAGAGAAATTGATGAATTGATTATGACGGATCTTAAAAAATGGAATAAGACAGCTACACTTAGGCCCAACCAATTGCTTGACAGCACAAGCACATCAGGTTCAAGAAAGCAGCAACATGATACCATTCGTCGAATAAAAAGAGATCAATACAAAGGAAGGTACAAAAGCTAGCCAAAGGATCACAGGAAAGAATCTCCCCTGGCCTAAACTGCAAACAAAGTTTAGAACCAAAAGCAAAGACGGTAAATGAACAATGCTCCAATATCCCAACCACTCATGCTCCCTTCCACCATTCCTTTTTTGAGAAATGGATTCTTTTTTGCTTTTGAGAAACCATCAGACGAATTTATGCAGGTAATTTTCAACTCCTCTGAAAACTTCACTTTCAGATAAAAAGCTCGATTAATCTACAGGAAACACCGTGCATTTGGAATAAAGCCGTCCCGTCCGTGGTGTAAAAGGGTGCGAATAAAAACCAAACCATAAAATAAATATTCGAACTCGAACAACAGCTACAGATCCGAATCCACTATTCACTGCAAAGAACAGCTCACAGAAGAGTTTTTAATATTCTGCGTCCTAAAGCTAAACCCCTCCTAACTTCAGAAATTACAAATTTTTACATAGACGCTTCTCCCCCTCGAAATCAAACGAAACCGAATATCAAATATGTCCCCAACCAAAACCCAACGAAGCCATTACCCTCAACAGGTAAAGAACGTTTTGGATTTTGTACGAGTATAACCGCGATCATTTTCGACAATCAAAATCATGCGGAAAACCGAGAAAAAAGCGGCGTTTCGGGGACCAAGGATCACAAACGGACCGAACTCAGAGCCCACCGGAACGAATCACCACCCGGCAAGAGAAGCGGCGGATTACGAGCTCACCTCCCACACGACCATGGCGTCCTGGTTGGTGCCCTTCCGCCCCTGCTGCGTGTGGAGGCACGCCACCGCGCTGGCGCCGTTGCCGCACATCCTCCCGGAGACCCGCGCGAGCTCGTCCTCCGTCATCTCTCCCCCTCCTCCGGGCAGCTTCTTGCCACCGCCGGCGCCGGCGCCGGCCGCGCCCTCCCGGCTCCCGCGGCGCCTCTTCCGCCACGCTGCCGGCTCGTCGCCGGCGGCGGGGGCCTCGGAGGATAGGCAGGAGCCCATGGCGGCCAATGGGAGGGAGGCAACACGGTGGAGTACAGGGTGGGGGTGGTAACTGCTGCTGCTGCCTGACTGTTGTGTTGTGTCCGCTGGCTGCAAACTGTGATGTGGCTGTAGGGTTTTGATGATGCTTGCAATTTGCAGGTCTTGTGGAGTTTTTGTATCATCTGGATTGTATGGTCTGGTTACTTCGAGGTCTGTGCTTAAAAAATGTTATTTTGATTTTTAATTAGGGTTTGGTTGGGTGTTGATTTGATTGATTATCATTATCACGTGATGATGCTCTCCTATCCTTGTGGGTGATGGAATCCTATGACTGGGGAAATGAGGAAAATTTTACTCCAAGATAAGGTCACTTTGAAGTTACAATGTTTTTTTCCATGTGTGATAACGGTGACGGTCTCAATAAAGACATGTTTTTTAATTCATATTCATCGGTATAACGGTATTCCTAAGCTATATGCATTCTTAGACTTTTAGATATATGATGCTTATTTTGGAAGAATGGAAGTTGTGAAACACTTTATGTTGGTTTCTAGTTATTTTGATCCAAACCTGGTTTTGGATCGTATAATTTGGCTCTGTACATTTGAATAGCATCGTGATTTTAAGTTTTATTAACAGTACAATATGCAAGGAACAGTAAATCAATGCAAATACTAGCAACCGAAATAATTAATTAATATGGGAAAAGGCAACAAAGGGTGCCCCTTGTCGTCTTAAAACACACTGATGGGTAGAGCCGTACAAAACCACATTTTTCTCTTTCTTTATTGTATTTGCAAGTGACAAAGAATCTTAAAAACTGAAGTAGTATCCTGTTTAACAGTCAGATCTATTTGATAGAACTAATCCAACCTACCACATGATGTACACGTTGGATTTTGACTGCTGTATTACTGATGAACTTCTAAATAATTGTCCTTACATGAAAATTATAGAGCCAGTGACTCAATCCAAATATAATGCAGTTGCGCTTAAAAACGCATAGTATAATCCAGAAAATACTCTCATTTCTTGATAATTTTTCAACATTCTATGCACAACTAAAAAATATTTTTTTTTATATTGGTCACCTATCTAACAGAAGTAGCAGCAGTCCAATCCACTCATCTTTCTCAAACCACTTTTGACACAAGGGGAACTTTTTGGTACATCTCTGGCCCTCTTTGGATTCTAGATTGAGATTTTCTCACTATGTCCGGTTCGCTGATAACTTAGGATTGAATGTACTGTTGGTTGATTTATTGTGAGAGAAAAATATTATTTGTTGACTGGAAAAAGTACGATTTATAAGCTAAGCAAACACAGCGGATACATTTATAGTACTCTCTTTGTCATAGCCTTTTTGTCAGCATGGAGACAGGTGATTACCTTATGGGCCCCTTTGTCCTTATCAGCACAAGTGCATGCAATACTTTAACTGATAGTGCTCCTTCAAACCATAGTTTATCATGGTGCTTAGCACCATAGCACTGTTCACAAATCCGCATTACATGGACAGTGATGCCACAGGGATGGCTACACTTATACTACTAGTTATATCTATCTGTCTTGTTTAGTTCAGAGAAATAGTTATATCTTTCCCTTTCTGTAGGAGTTCTCTCTCTCCCTTTTTATATGAGCTATCTCTTTCCCTCTTTTTATAGCAGCAATCTCTTTCCCTCTTCTTATTGGAGTTATCTCTTTCCTGCAGGGACAGGACACAGCTGTGTATATCCATGGATACTATTGCTGTAGTATTTTTTGTTTCCTTGTTCAGAAACTGGAGCCAAGTCAATGCACCGGTGAGATGTGCTATTTAAAAGTCAGGAAAGCTATAGGTGTTGATGAATCTGTGGGCATGCCCAAATCCAGTTCAGCTGAGGTTTCAGACGTGGTCTGTCAAACTTTGGAATAAGTGGCGGTGCTTGAGTTGACTTGGCCACTCAAAGTGCAGTGGGACAAATTGCGTGGACAATAGCTCTGGCAGAACAGTCCGAAATAAAGCGTTTACAAAAGTGCTCGTCTTCCACTAGACGTTAAACACTCTGAAAGCAAGCTACAGCGGGCGGTATCCGTCGGACATACCCCAAGGAAAAACCTGAAAGATCCACATTTTTTTCCAAAGATCCAATAATAAGAACGAGTTACAATACTTGTCCATTTCATACATTAGAAGTTCTTAAAAATTACATTATTACATTACCAAATGTCAGAGTGCGGAATAATAAACAGCGGAATTTAACAATAAACATCTAGCGATAAAGGACGAGGATCCGTCTGAGTCCAATAGAAGAATCCTCCACACAAAGATACTTCTCATGCATTACCTGCAACAGGGGTAAATAAACCCTGAGTACACAATACTCGCAAAACTTATCCGACTAGTGGGAATAACGTCCCGACTCCAAGGAATATGATAGGTTTTATGGTTGCTGGTTTCCTTTTTACAGAAAGCAATACTAATAGTGAGTCCTTAGGTTATTATTAATAGCCATATTAATTCATTAGCTAGCCAGTCTATGTAAGCACATGTTCTACTTTCAAGCATGAGTTGAGCAATCAGTTCCATTCATCACCTTCCATTTTTCAGTTCTTACTACGATGCTAGAGTTAAGACAAGCCGTACCGACTCGACGGCGATTCGCGAATCAATGTCCCCAGCTGGGTACCCAAAAACACATGCCCCGCTTGTACCCCAGGCACAAGCAGGACTAACCCATCATCATCCTGTGCTGGGTGTCCAGGTCTCCGTCCAAACTTGGACTCCAAGCCCCCACTCCTGAGTCCCGAACTCAGTGCGGTGCAAGGATCTCCACCATCCCCGCCCCCAATTAGTCGGTCCGGAAAGAGCCGGATCCACGACAAGAGAGCAACGAGCCTTCCCTGTGCCCATACCTAAGTATGTGCTCGGGATAATAGATCTGTGACTTGCCTAGCGCCCATTGCAACGATCGATCCTTAACCGACATAGATAGGGAAAAAATGTAACCGAGCTATGCCCTGTTGGCCACAGGACACAACCCTTACACCCACCAGTACTCAAACCATATCCCTGCCCGGTCACCATTTTCCTTTCCATCATTTTATCATGAGTGATCATAATTATCACCTATTGTGAGTAACGGCAGGTTACTCATGCTACCGAAATCCTGAGCATAGCAGCTACTTGACCTAAACTAGTATGACTTATAGGTAGATATATTTATGAATGTAGTTTCTATAAAATACCTGTAACATAAATGCACATCATATATATATATTCAGTGATCGTTAAAAATAGGGGTTATGCACCGGAGCATTGCCTTGGGTAGGCGACGGGCCAGCAAAGTCAGCACCAAAAGGCTCTGGGGCTCCCTCCTACACGAGGATCTCCTTCTCGTACTCCTCAATGACTTCCTCATACTCCTGTTAGTCCACGGGCACGAACTCTACTAACTCGTGATCTACATGCATGAAATGATGATGCAATACTTAGTAATATGGCAACAACAACTCTTAAAATAAAAATACATCTGTCTAACTACTAGCTAGTGCTACCGGCTAAGGTACTAAGTTACCTACTGTTACCACTAACAAGTACGAAGCATGACATACATTATCACAGCAACTAAAGGTATTCTTACTCCTAATACCGATTTAATCTATATATGATAAAACAAGGATAATAGCTACTCTATTTATCAACTTACTCTAGGGCTACAAAATTTATAGCAAGTACATAATAATCTAGTGAGCCTACTATAAAATTTTCATAGCTATAGCTATCACCAATTTACCACAAAAATTCCTACAAATATTAATCTACATAACACTAAGCTCTCTAATTTGGATTTATGAGCCCATCATTATCACATCTAATTGTAATCTAACTACACTAACAGATAGATGTCATTTTTGTGAACCTAACAAACTTGGTTTCACTATTTTTAGACATCTACAAGATTTACTACAATTTATCAAAGTGCAGCTAAAAACTATATTGAATAAACATTTGCAATTCACTGGAAAATTGAAAAACGTATTCTACTACGTGGCCCAACTCGCGACGCAGCTCGGCCCACTACTGTGACCTACGCGCGCACACCAACGCGCCCCTCACGGCGGCCCGTTCCCGCGACAGCAACCCAACACGGGGAGACCCACGAGCGGCTGGCACTTTTGCTAAAGAACCCTCATTTTCTTTTCTATTTACGAAGCTTACTCGAACACTATTTTGTTGAGTCACTGTTTTCGCATCTAGCACCCTCCCTTCTTTCTTCTTTACCACGGCCGAGTCCCTCGGCACTTGTGCGCGCATCGGCGCGGCGCGCTGGCACCAGGCGGCTATGTCGGCGAGCACAACCCTTCCTCGCCCTAACTACAGGACCGACACTTACCTAGGAGTGAACATGAAGCGCTGGGCGAAGGAAGCATGAGCCGGGACGCTACAATGAGGTCGGACCACGGTGGCGAAGACCCTGCAACCATGGCGGTGGCGTTCCAGTGAGTGACAGCAAAGCCGAGGCAAAAGCGGTAGCTAGTGAGCTCAAGGGACTCACCATAGAACCAATCGAGGCAGTGGTTCGATCAGAGACGGCCTGAGCTGAGCTGGCCACGTGCGCACGGACAATGCAGCGGCGCACGGCGATGGCACGACCGTGTTAGGGAAGGCTTGGCGGCGGTAGAGCTTCGACAGAGGTGCGTGGGGTGATTAGCAGACGGAGGCTAGGCTAGCGGTGCAAGGAATTGCCACGAGCTGCTCTAGATAAGTGGCTTGCTGACGACGCATGACAACCTAGTCTTATTGACCCGGTAGAGCGGCAGCTCTAAATATGGGCACGGTGCGGCGATACTTGCAGCAAGGTAGGGTCGGGTGGGTGACTGGCTACTCAGCGGAGCTGAGGACATGGCTATTTTGATTACGGTGCCTCCACCACGGTGAATCGAAGAGAGCGGGCCCATCGGCCATGGCGACAACAGAGATAGGGGAGGACAGGTGAGGCTTGTCTCGTTGCTGCCGTGGCGTGACATGGTCGTCCACACCATGACCAATCACACATGGGCTATAGGGTGGTGGGGAACTATGAGGCATGCTCTAGATGGCTGTCCGCATGACCTAACACGCAAGCCGACGGATGCTCGGTCCTTTGCGTCGTAGTGGACGGCGCTAGCCAAGGAGAGCTTCCGCGTAGCATCGCATCAAGCATGGGCATACTGGCAGAGGCAGGCGAGCAAGCTCACGCGTGCAGCTATGAAAGTCAACCGCAGTAGTAGCCATGTGGCAGCGGTGGCCGAGGCATAGCGTGACCGGATCGTAGCGTGATGCGATGGTGGTGGAGGGACTGGGCCCGCTAGGCGTGATGTGCGCTATGGCATGTGCGTGTGTGTGTGCGTGGCGTGCTAAGCGTAGCAACGATAGCGTGGCCTACAGCACGGGGATGGTGGCAAGAACGGCTAGTGTGGTGGCAGGCGCGCGGGTGGGTAGCCAGGACGTGGCAACGGCAGCAGCGGCGGTGCGAGCTGCATGCTAGAGCGTGGTGGTAGGAGGCCATGGCCAGCAGCGTAGGGGCCATGCGCGCGGGTGTGCGTGCACAGGCGTGGCAGTGGCAACGTGGCCGGTGCATCAGTGCATGCTAGGCAGGCCAGTGCAGCAGTGCCAAGCCGAACCGAGGCAGTGATCGCGCCCGGAGGTAGAAACCGTGTCGTGCACGCTTTTTAAAGTTGCTACAAAAACCAACTCGATGATCCAGTAACTACACCACCTATTTTACGCTCTAGCTGGTATACTAGGCAACTAGAGGAAACCCTAAAACCATGCCACTACCTAATCCGATCGTTCTACAAAAATTGCCGAACTTTGCTTCGTCGATGCGTTTCTCGACTTAGGAACTTCAACCAAAACACGATCGGATTCGCGTCGAATTTGATTTCCAAGCCATTTGATACACTAGATAGCAAATCCTGTTCTCGACCACGAGTATTTCACCATCACCTACAAAGTTTGTACTACGAACTTTATCAAAGTTTTGCATAAGCGTTCTATAGCATTTTCGTTCAATAAAAAATCACTTAGAACCCTAAACAATATAAAGCGACATGAAATGTAACATTTGTTTCGTGTTGCCGATGAACGTTTCAAGTTATGTACATTACTTTATACTCTATACTTCACTCATTTTCACACAAGTATGATGCTTATGCAGTGTTTTAGCAAAAAAGCTATACAGTGTAACACCGAGGGTGTTACAATAGCACCCCGTTTTTTCTGTTAAACCACACAGACAAAGTAGAGATATCTTGTGGTTGGCCAAGAAGATCTCCCCGTGACTAATATTAATAAACACTTGTGATCCAGGAGAACTTGGTTGCCAAAATGGTGTTTCTCTTCTGGAAATATTTCAAGAACTCATCATATATAAACAACGTTGAGCCTTCACCACCACCAGATATAGACGCTCTTTACCTATAATACCACAGCCTAAAATTAACGTCGCATGGAGGTCGTTAAAAGTATCAAAATACCATTAGAAGGTCGGACGTTAAAAATTTCTAACGGACGGTTGGTCGTTATATCTAGTTTTTCCAACTAAACGTCGGTCGATATTTCTAGTTTGCTTTACCGTTTGATGGTCGGTCGTTAAAAACTACTATTTGGGTCTAACAATCTGTCGCTACATCTAGAATGGGATCCTACCTACTCTGATGGCCCAACACGCGGTCCATATATTTGAGAAGTATATAATGTGCCCTAGGCTTTGTCAGCCATCCTTGTCTCTCCCGATTCCTGTTTCTTGATGTGGAGTTTTTCATGTCCTATGAATGCAACCACAAGTGGTGTCTCTTTCTACTAATAGTAGAGGTGAGTTATGTTACACATATGGGTGAAGATGCCTACTTTAATTAATTAACAACTATGGATACATGATAGTGTACTAGGACTGTCTAGGCTCTCAATATGCTCCTGTCTTCTTTCAAATAAGTTGACAATCTTCAAATAAATAATATTTATGAGGTTGAAGCTTAAACTTGGCCAAAAGACCTTTGCATTTTTTTCAAAGATAACACCTTTGCACTTGTAAGTTTTATTCCTCATCAAGTATGTATTCTTTGTAGGCAGTTTGATGAGGCTATCTCCTTATTGTCAGCAAGAGGATCAAGGTGCTCATGGTGGCTATTTTCGTTCATGATGACTCTCCCTCATCAAGACGAAAAGATTTTGTTGTGTGAGCAAAACATATGAGTTGTGAGCTGTACAAACCATAGTTGTGTAGGTACTCGAGTGAGCTAACTTGGTTATTGCCTTACTATTTCATGTGAAAAATTGTACAAGTACAAATGTTGATGGTTTTAATGAAAATGATGAGCTATGTTTTGTCAATTGTGAGCTTTGTTCCCATTTATGTGTTTCATGAGTGTATGTATAATGTCTGACATGGTTAATGTCCTTTGTATGGTTAACATATAAACAAATGATATTATATGGTTAATTTTTTGTATGCCTAGCAGTTAGACAGTTGGTTGCTATAAATATCTATCATCGGGCAGTTGAAAGCCCTAGTTTGGTTTTGGATAATTGATGAAACCTAGGCCACTAACCTTTGTCATGAGTTGTGATATGAGCTAGGTTGGTGCAATCCAAGTGTGAAGTATGGTGGCACTCAAGAGATGGTGATGATCACATGAAATGATGAGATGGTCACATGTGATGATGATCAAGTGCTCAACTTGGAAAAGAAGACAGAGAAAAACAAAACCCTATGAAGGTCAAGGCAAAGGTATAAATAGGGATTTTGTTTTAGTGATCAAGACACTATAGAGAGTGTGATCATGTTTAGGGTAGATGGCCTGTACTATTAAGAGGGGTTCTTTACTAGACAATTCGGTCATCTAGTGCCACTAGGTGTTGGACTTCATGCATTGCATTTAGGCCTAGTGCACTTCGGAGAGCAAGCAAAAATATTTATTGAAAATGTTTTGAGAAATGCTAAATTGGCTCTTACATGTTTTGAGAAAACATTTTGAGAGTTAGCATCGCTTGCGGGGAGTAGCTCGAGTTGACGTGGATCGAATCATGGCAAAGTTTGCAACTCGGTGAGCTAGTGGAGGTGCCTAGGTGGCACCACCACCCTCTATCTAGTGCACCGCCACCCCTATGGTGGTGCCCACCTAGACATGGCCAAGAGCAATAGGTTCGGGGAGGTCACCGGACATGCCAATGTACATCGCCTTGGGTGCGGCGGTGTACCGCCACTAGGTGTCCGGTGCCACCATGGGCGTGGTGGTGCACGCCCTATTTTTCTAGAGACTACATTTTCGAGGACTTGGCTGGGATGGTCACCGCCGCCCCTAGGGAGGTGCCACTGCCATGCCATGTTCAGTGACCATCTAGCCATTGGGAAGTGACCATTGGGGCATCGCCACCCTAGGGCCGGTGTGCCACCGCCATGTCCGGTGCCCCCGCGTAGACAATGGCTCTATTTACTTGTGTGGCTATAAATAGATGGTGTGGCTGGCCTTGGTCACTTCTTGGCACCTCTTACACTTGTGCACACCCTTTGGGAGTTGAGCAAACACAATCCACTCACTTGCACACTTAATTTCATCATTTGAGTGAGATTGGTGAGCCTCTAGTGCATTACATTGAGTTGCATCATCTTGTGGCACTAGTTGGGTGATTTGGGCTGGTTGTGAGCTTGTTTCTCTTGGTGTTTGCCGACACCTAGACAGCTCGATGATTGGAGGATTATTGAGTGGATTTGGTGATTGTCTTCGGCCTCGATCGGTTGCTTGTGCGGGTTCTTGACCTTCTCCCAGCAAAGAGCCAAAAGGTCTCTATTGGATTGTGCATGTCATTAAGCTACCTCACTTGTGGGTAGGTTCTTGTAGTGTCCTAATTATGTGGATGAGGTTCGTGCAACACCTCTTAGCCGCCCAACCACCAAGTGTTGGTCGACACAATGGGGACTAGCGTGCCGACAAGCACGTGAACCTCGAGAGAAAAATCTATGTCTCTTGTGTGATTGGATTTCTCCTGGTGATTGGTTGTCTTCATATTGTGATTGGTTCATTCCTCGACACGATGATATAATCACCCTACTCACACCTTTACATTCCTTGCAAACTAGTTGTCAAGCTCTTTAGTGTAGTTAGTCTTTAAGAGCTTGTTAGTTTGGTTAGTGTGGCTCTTTAGCTAGTCTTTGAGAGCTTCACTAGCTTAGTGAGTAGTGACCTAGCTTATTGTGTGCCTAGTGAACATAGCAACTAGAATTGTTGGGATAGGTAGGCTTGCAACCCTTGTAGAGCTTAAGCAAAATTGCATTAAGCCAGTTTGTTGTACTAATCAATTGCTCTAGTGCTTTGTAGAGCTTTTAAATAGGCTATTCACGCCCTCTCTAGCCATATTAGGACCTTTCAGCAGTGTGTCGCTATAAGTTTATAATAGGCGTCAGATAGTCGGTAGGTTATATCTACTATATAGCATCTGACGGTTGGTCGTTAAACATCTATAACGACGCCAATATCAATGACAGATATAAGGGTCGGTATAGATTTATAACTGACCAATCATATGTCGCTAAAATGTCTTATAACGACACTTGGACACTTAAGATGGGCTATGGTATAGTGTTAGCTCATGCTCCTCAGTCTCAAATATAAGGCACACACGTATTTCAAAGAGCTTCTTAGGGATGAATTTGATGATTTTGACAATGACGACTATAATGAAAGGTATGTCTGGTGTAGACTACATGATTACTATAGCATCTATAGTTTCACACTACATGATTACTTGAACTATAATATCTTCACTTCTCACTTGCAATTGCTTTGATTTTTTCTACAGCTATAATGTGCATAAGACACATTAGGTGGCCAACGTGGTTTGTGATCCAGCGATATATTGTTGTGCACAAGGGCCTAAGAGTAAGAGCCAGTATGTTCCAAAATAAGGACAAGGATCAATGTTTCTGCCTTGGGTAAGTTAAGCATACTACGCTACTATAGGGTCGAGATGGCGGACTAGGGGGGGTGAATAGTCCTTTGTAAAATTAAACACGCTGACTAACCGAAACAAATGTGGAATTAAGTATATGGGTCTAGCCAAGACTACACCCCTCTATCTATGTTATCAAGCACCTTAAAAAGATCCTAAACAAGCAACTAAGGTGTTGGGCTAGGTAAAGCTCACCTAACTAATTCTAGAAGCAAGGTCACACAAACCTATGCCACTAGTAGTTCAAGAACCGGGGAGCTCCTACACAAGCTAGTAGCAAAAGCATAAAGCTCCTAAGCTCACTAGCAATGCTCAATAACAAGGCTACACAAGCCAAATTAGAGAGCTCAATTTGCTTAGCTACACAAACTAAGAAATGTAACTAACAATGGCAACACAAGCCAAATTAGTTACGCAAGGGAGCTACTTCTATGCTACACAAGCAAGAAGGTAGCTAGCAAGCTACATAGGCTAACTAATTACAAGAGCAACTACACAAGCACAATATATAAATGTAAATACAAGCTTGTGTAAAGGGGAATGCAAACCAATAGGAAGACAAGGATGACACAGTGATTTTTCTCCTGAGGTTCACGTGTTTGCCAACACGCTAGTTCCCATTGTGTCGACCACACACTTGGTGGTTTGGTGGCTAATTGGCATCACCCTGCTAAGCCCACATGTTGGGCTCCGCAAGAACCTACCCCAAAAGTGAGGGTATCTCAATGACATGCTCTACTAGAGTTGCTCTTTGCGATCCCCGTGGGGCGAGCACAATACCCCTCACAATCCTTCTTCGGAGCACCGCACAATCTTCTTGCGTACTTCGACAGAGCCACAAGCCACCATGCCATCTAGGAGGTGGCAACCTCCAAGAGTAACAAGCACCACTGGCTTGTAACTCGAACACCTAGTGCCATTCGATGCAATCTTACAATGTAATCGCACTAGAATCACTTACTCGCAATCAATTCATACTCTTACAAGCACACGTGAGTAAGAGGGCTCCCAAGCACTCCTACACAAGCCACCAAGGCTCAAGGGTGCTCAACAACTAGCCCAAGGCCGGCTAGTGTTTGGTTTTATAGCTCCTAAGCAAATAGAGCCATTGTACCCCTTCACTGGGCACTTTTCGTACTGACCAGACTCGCCTGTTGAACTGACCAGACTCGCCTATACTAGGGTCCAGTCACAAGTATGCATCCACACATGTCCTCCTCATTTGAAGTCAGCCGCATGATCCCAATGGCTAGTAGCTACCCGCACGCGCGTTAAGTGACGACCGGATGCACCCGAGGGCGACCAGACTCACCCGCTGAGGGTCCAGTCATGTGCACTCCCACGCCCAACACCCTGTGACCAGACTCACTGGATAGCTAACCAGACTCGCTCACCACAGAGTCTGATCATGAACAGAGAGCTCCCAGAGATGAAAAACATTGACCGGACGTGTCTTGTCGATGGTAACTGGACTCGCCCGGTGTTCGGTCCACTCACTCTCTTGTTTCAGCGCGCCGCTACATACTAACCGAACTCTACTTTCTCCTATGACCAGACTTGACTCTCCTAGAGTTTGATCACTTCTAGAGAGGTTCCAGACATGACTGGACACATCTTGTCACAACTGATCGGACTCTACCAGTGTCTGGTCACAGCGTCCTATCACAGAGTGTTCAACGCTAGAACGACTATAACTCTTAGCTCTGAAGTCTGATTTCGAGGATCTTGGACATTTTGGAAAGCCTATGCAGAGGGATACACATCCCACATGCATATTTGCTCCAAAGCACAATGGATCAACACATAATTCCAATCCAAGAGCCATCATAAAGTTTAAAGCACACCAAAAAACCTTTTTCTCTTCTCCAAGCTGACCCAATTCAACTCCAACAACTTCTCCTTTGCAAATGTGCTGACACCACAAAGTGTACACCACCATGTGAATGTGTGTTAGCATTTTCACAAACATTTTTCAAAGGATTAGTCACTCAATTTACCATGCCACTCGATCCTAGCAATGATGCAAAGTTAGATCACTCGAGTGGCACTAGATGACCGATATGCAAATAAGTTTGCCCCTCTTGATAGTACGACCATCTATCCTAAACCTAGTCATAAACTTCTTGACACACCTATGACTGGTGAAATGAAATGCCCTACAAATAAACCTTTGCCTTGCACATTCTATTTTATCTCCTCCATCGTTGATGCAACACATGCACCAGCCATATAACAAATGATATGATCAACTTCATATCACCATGTGACCTTGTTGGTTCATCGATCTTGACCTCACTTGCTTTTCACCATTGTCTTCATCCATCGACACCAAGTTTTGCTCAAGCTTCATTGCCACATGGTCTATCGCTCCAAAGCCTCCAACTTGCTCTTTACGCTTGCAACCGGTCCGTTAAGACATGTCTTGTCTTGATCTTCTCCACCTTAGTCACATGACTCAATGTCATATCTCATATGCAATGAGCTCTTTCACACATGTTCACCTATGGACAAATCTCCTGTGTATTTCTCATAAACACATATTAGTCCACCTAGGTTGTCACTCAATTACCAAAACCAAACAAGGACCTTTTAGCTACCTATAACTTTCAAGACATGTCACATGTAGTAACTCATTTCAGTGTTCATTGGCACACATGACCACCATTTTTGTGCTTCTTTGGCTAATGAGTTGTTCTTCACTAATGTTTGAGTTATTTTAAGAGGCTTTATTTTTAGATGTGTTTTGTGTCTATTGTCTTGTTTATAAGTGTTGTTTGTTACTTTGCATGTTGACATTCATTTTTGTCACCTAAAGTTTTGAATTTCACCCATCCAAGATACAATTGTACTAGACCTCGTTCATTTGGTCTTGTCGGGCTTATAATTCTGGGGTGTCTCAAGGCCTCGATTAGTTAGTGGGCCACGCGGCCCATAACACACCAGCTAGCGAAGGCCTAAACGACCGAGGCTCAGCTAAGCCAAGCGAACCAGGCCGGACGCTAAGGTCGGGGTCCATCATGACCCCTTCCTCCTGCCTTAGCAGCACGGTGCTTGAAAGATGCATGACCTCTCCCCCGTCATGACCCACGAAAGGAATGGGGAGAGGTTGGGCATAGCCAAGCATGCTTGCTCTGACAAAAACAAGCACGCCACACTGACCCCACAAGGACCGATGGGACAATGGTCACATTGGTCTGGTTAGATGCCATCCCTGTACCACACTGCATAGACAAGACAACACCGCACGGTGGTGATGACCGGTACGGAGCCCACCGTCCAAATACAGTTCGACAAGACAAAGGTACGACTCCACCCACACAGGATGGGATCCACAATGAGAGCCTTGACTTTGAGGCCATCTAGATCAGCGGAGCCATGACCCCAATGATCAGGATTGTGGCCCTTAGCTCCTCTAGCTAATACGATGACCAAGGACCCAAGGGCAGCTACCAACTCCCGTACGACACCCTAGGAAACTAGGAGGCAATGATAAAGACCACGACAAGGACCACATCACACAGGACGGCTGGCGAACCACCGGCGTGCCTACAGTGCTGCCACGGCCAGCATAGTAGCACCATGCCATACCATGCCGTGATGTGGCCACAAGACCATGATGACAACCACGCCCAAATGTGTACCTCAAGATGGCGTAGCTTGCAAGCCAAGTTAGCTAGGCCCTCCCTCAGGCTCATGACCCTTCGGTCGAGAGAACCTATTACTTTGTATGTGCCCTAGCCCTGAACTCTATATAAGGGCAGCTAGGGCACCCTCTCTAGACATTCTCATCCTCTACCATTTTACTCATTCTCCATCATAGCAAGGCTCCTAGAGCTTCTCTTCAGGCAGTCTATCTCCTAGCTCTAGCTCTCAAACCTCTTCCACCATTCTTGCACCCCCATTGTAAGAACTTTAGAGCATTCAAGCGAGGAACACTCACTCAATCACCTCTTAGACTAGATGTAGGGCTCTGGCCTAAACAAATATAACTCCTCGTGTCTTCTGGATGCTACCGTCGTCTTCCTAGAGTAGCACAATAATCGTATAAATTTACTAGTTGGGTTTACAAAACACTGACAGTTGGCGTGCCTAGGCAGGGGATAGTCGCACACTCTCAGTTTGTTGAGAAGGAAGCGATGGCTCCTCACTCCATCGGTGGACTCGCTCGTGGAATGGCCCACGGTGGCTACATCTGCCATGAAAACTATGAGTTCATCGACATCAAAGGGGGACAACGCCCGTGTCTGCCTTGAGCCACGACCTAGGACCTCCACCATGGAGATCTGGATTCTGTGATCCACGGTGGACACACTCTCAGAACTAGCCCTCATGGGCTATATCCTATAGTTCACCTACATAAGGGGACCAACACCCTCTCTTGTCACTGGCCACGGCCAAGACTTTTGCCCAGGAAGCTAGAGGCCCATGGCTCATGGCGAGCTCGCTTCTAGGGAACCACGAGATCGCTCGAACCAATAGGTCAATAGCCATCACCAGCTTCTAC